>NC_071302.1:5990778-6266780 GCF_027563975.2 Plodia interpunctella | reverse complement strand
CACATCTCGTGAGAGTGAAAGAAAGAAAGAAAGAAAGAAAGAAAGAAAGAAAGAAAGAAAGAAAGAAAGAAAGAAAGAAAGAAAGAAAGAAAGAAAGAAAGAAAGAAAGAAAGAAAGAAAGAAAGAAAGAAAGAAAGAAAGAAAGAAAGAAAGAAAGAAAGGTATAGGTATGCAAATATAAATAAATAAAGAGAGCATGCTCTCCACTACAAATCCAAAACAAAAAAAGAATTATAATGTACTTATACTAGCCCTAAATTCTATCCGAGTCTGTCATTAAAGAAATCATTTAAAGTATAATAACATTCATCAGTTAATAAAGACTTGAGGTGCTTTTTCAATAGATTTAAATTTAAGCTTTTATATTGATTTGGAATTTTGTTGTAAATTTTCGGTGCCATACATACTATGCTATTACCGATTAGATAATAACTTAGAGAAGATTTTGGACAAGGTTACCTATGGAGAAATAAGTAATTGCTGGCAGAGGACTGCGTAATAATATAAAAAATGATAAGTAGGTCTACTTTTTAATTAAATAAATCAACTAATGCGCAGGATCTCAAGATGTTTTCTTTTGCCGGCAGCTAAGTTATAAGCGGAGCGGAGTTCAAAAGCTTTTGAGAGCCATGTTTGCACGGCAAACAAGCGCAAATTACTCGCCAAGTGATAGATGAAAAATTATTTTGAGAAAAAAAATTCAAAAGATCCAATTAACCCGGGGCCCTCGAAAGGGTTTGCTGGTATAGAAGGAGTAATGACTAGCAGATTTGCTTGACGTTTAAAAGCGGGACGAATTTTCCGAAATCAACAGGATAAATTATTGTTATTGAAAAATCTGCGCTCCATTTTAGCAGCCTAAATTTTGGGGTTGTGTTTGTGTCTTTAGACATAACATATATAAGACTTTTTGCACATCAGTGGTAGCTACCTGTTATAGTTATATATCTTGTGAACTTATACTCGACGCCCAATGACGTCCATGTTGACATTACATATACGTAGTAATCTACTATAATACCACTGTACTATATTGTTTTGGCACAACGCCATATTTTTGTTATGTTCTGTACGTTACCCAAGACACAGAGCACATACAAATACAACTTCACTAAGATTAGAGAAGCACAGTATTATCATGATATATTAAGCTGTGTAGTGTTAAATAGGTTTTCGGTACAAAGCTTAATATATATTGTTTTATTTTTAGAAACCAAAAAAATATATCTATGTAAACTGGCATATTGAGAAAAAACATTGTAAGAGTAGTAAAAAAGAATAAATTCGTTCTATTTTTGAACCTGCCAAGATATGTGCATCAATTATAACACGTGAATTCGGAATGGATGTCAGACAAGTAAAGGTCAAGTAGCCCCAAGAGCGAAATTTAATTTACTGTAGGGAACCCTCCGCGAGTTGTGCCGCGTTTGACTTAATTATTTTCCTTCTATGAATTACAATAAGCTGTTATTGTTATAGGCAAACATTTAACAATTACATTTTATGCAGCTACTTCAGTTAAAATATTTTATGTAAAGTAAGGTGGGTAAGGGTGGGTTGAACTTTAACCGCTAACTACGCCATATTATCTAATCGTCAGAAGCGCGCAGGTTAAAGTTAACGCCAACTCTCTAAAAAAAACCAAATTCTATTTATGATATTCGCGATAAAATATTTTATTGACGTTGATAGCTCAGTGTTGTTGTTGCTCAATGTTTCTCTCACTACGAAAAATAAATAAAAAGATTCTAATTATTTTTAACAATTATTGAAATAATAATTTAAAATTGTAGTAATACGGACTAGTTGCCGATTAGATTTATAGTATATTTAAATAATATATAATTACATTTATAAAGGAATCTACTCTAAATAATCGTCTTACTACAGTCGGATTAAGTATTCACAGTACAAACGTATATTTCACTCGTAGGTAAATTGATTTCAAAAGTAACAAAGTCTAAGAAGAAGGTAAAAAAAGGCGATTTATGCCTGGCATCTATTGATATTAAACACGCTTATGTATCATCTGGAAATGGGTGAATATTCGAATCCACAGGGCCGCGGGCGGAAGCAGCGAGCGCTCAAATTGTATTTCTACATTTTGTAAAAGCCCGTCGTATATACTGCGCCAAAGTTTCTAGATATTTATCAAATCGCCTTTTCTGTTTGGCACACAAACTAAGTTTGTGTATACTATGTTTGCGTATGCGATGTCGACTTGTGCTGGGAGTGCGTTTTTTTTGTTTTGTTTATTGTATTATTTGATAGTGCTACTTGCTACAACGCATCAATTTTAAATAGTAATGTCAACTGGATTTGGATCTTTTGAGTCTATTAAATATGTAAAATGAACTATCTATCATTAGAAAGGTAAATCTGAGCGTTTCGGTTTATTTTTCAGGCATAAAAAGCATCTGAGCCCAGGGGTCTGCTACCTTACTTTTTTTTTTTACAATATTCATTATATATTATATTGACTAAAGTATATTAAGTCGTTGAGACTGGTTGTAGTTGGTCACAACTGTCGGCCTTATAAAGTGAACCATTACAATTAGATATAAATAAGAAGTGAAACAATTAATTAGCAATGAAAATAAATAAATGGAAAGAACTCCACCGAAGCTAGAGCTGAGCTCTTATATTTTATTGACGATGAAGAATATCCACACGGCTCAATGGATCCAAGTGGAAGGACAGGATTTCTTCAAAAATTCCCAGAGACTTTCAATTTAATGAAAAAATCTATATTCCTCTTTTATTGATCTATTTTTTATCTTTCTGTCAGAATTTAGTTCACAAATCATGAATATATACCAATGTTACATAACCACGAAACTATTTTTTTAATAATTTGTTTTCGTGAATTTAGAATCAATATAATGAATCATAATAAATTTATTTATTTTATGTATACGTATAGGATTAACTGATTGTAAGCTTGTTAATACTTTCCTTACATCCTTAAAAGTCGTCTACCGCGTCTATATGTCTGTCTGTTAGCAATAAACTAAAAAACTGTGTGTGTTTAGATGTATAATTACTTATGTTAAATGGATTGATAAATTGATAAACATAATGTTTATACCTGAGCGAAGGAGGGATGGGCCGAGAGGACCTACTTACTTATTAAAAAAAAATGTTTTTGTCTGGCCATCGGGCCAAAAAGAGAATATGAATTTAATACTAATGCGAGGAGGTGTGGTTAGACTTTTGTTACATTTTTACCTTTAAATTACATTTTTATTACTCGAATCTGGTTGTTTCGTGTTTTAAAAGCATTTCATTGTTCGAAGCGTGCAACGTAGTTACGGAGAAATGGAACGGTGCATTTTGCTTCCTGTGCCTTGGGCTGCAAATGAAATGGTTACGGAAGGATTTTTATGTTCACATTGTTTCCGAGGAGGATTGCTTTTAAATATGTATCTGATTTTGTACGAGACAGCCGAGATTCCGCTAAATGACTGTCTGAAATGTTAATGAAAAGCAAATTTCATTCCCCTCTGCCAAGTCAGTGTTATGTTTGGGACATTAAAACCTATGTTCAAAAATTTACAATGATATGACACGTTAAAAATAATTAATAAGCGTTTTAATTAGGATCGTTTTGTGTAAATTGAGATTGAGTTTCTGCTACAAAAACATATTGTTGTGAGAAAAGTCTATTCATAGGCATTTTTAAAAGGTATGTAACAGTTTTCCCTTGAAAAACAAGAAAGCTTTTATCGAGTGAGCCAAATACAGTTACAGAGTGCAGTTTAATCTCTGTTTGATAACTTAGTGGGGAATAACGTCATTACACAAAGTCGGGATGAAAATGGCTCATGCATTTCTCGATTTCAAACTTCAGTGAATTCCAAAACTTTATATTTTATTCATTTGCATTTTTAGATATACATAGTTATTTTTATAAGACTCAAATTGACGTCTTAAAGAAAAGGCTGCGAAGGAAATTGGTGTCGCCAATTTTCTTCGGAAATTCGCTTCACCAGCGTTTTGGTAGTTAACAGTAGACGTAGCTATAGGTAGGTATACATATTTGATGTTAATAAAGTGATGTTATTAAAAAATATCGATTTTATTAACCAATCTTATGAATTTTGATATTTTTCTGAACAAACACTGAGCAACAAGCCGAGAACAAGCGATCCAAAAACTAACCTATTGTCGTTTACCCGTGCGCGATGGATAGGAAACAAATGGAATACGCTATTCACATACAAAAGATTTGATGTATCCCTGTTTTGGATATAACATCAATCACGACATTCCTGTCCTCGTCACTTGGGGCATAAATAAAGCATTGAACGTTTCCGACGTACTTCGTATTGATGTATTCACATTGGTTTCTCCTTATTGTCCGACCCCTTTCCTGCTCAAAGGAAACATTCGAGTCATCATGCTACGAGTTTTGAAAGACTTTTTTGATATGTTAACATGTAATTTGTCATATTTTCACATATGTATTTGTATACTTATGTAATATTAATATTTACATTTTTGTTTAGTCTAATCTGAAATTCGGTTTTCTTAGAAAAAATATATTACACTTAAGTACTTAAATATTTCTTTGGCTGAAAGGTTTCTAGAAATAAAAAAAAAATCGGCATCTAGTTTTGTAAATTATATCAATCAACGCAACGCTTCATGGCGGCGGAAGAAACCGAGAAATCACTTAGATAAGAGAAAAAAAAATCAAATTTGGATGTCTCTTGTAGCAAGAACTATAACGATCACACTCCATTTCACTCAGACATGCAATTAGATGACTAATTAAACTGTCCACATACTGCATTAGTTGGGAAATAGGAATTCCAAATTTATTATACAACAAATTACGAAAATATTGTTAAAAAAAATAGTTGATATCGAAATAAAAGCCGATCAAAAACTAAGCAGTTACAGCTGATTAACAAAACCAAAGATATTGTTGTCTAATAGCATTTGTTTTGTTAATTATAGTTATTAACAAGTGTTTACACCACACAACAACAGAGTCTGAAATGGCTACATCGAAGTTGTTATCCGAGGTTCCCTTATTACACCTATTTCAGCAGAGCGTTCCCGATTCGCCCGACATTCCGTATTTCTGTGGGAATTTCGTCCAATTATTCTTCAGCCGGGGTACTCAGTTGCCCGATTTGAGTATTATTCGGTTATCGACATGGATTTATTAAGGCTAGATATTGCATACGAAACAGTCACCAGTGTTTATCAATACTTGTATGAAGTTTCTATTGCGCTCCAACTAGTTTCATTTTGATATCGTCCTCAATCAAGTTATGTTGAAAAACATAATGAAATAGCGTTAGAAACTTTGTACAAGTTTTATGAAGCTGAAGAAAAACACCGCGCTTTATCAGCAACTCGTTATGTTGGTTACATTGCACATATGGCCACGACGCCCACGACCCTCAGCCATGAGGAATATGACTTTAAGAAGAAGACAATGCTTATGAGCTTCGGTATTTCAATTATTGTATGTATGTTATTGTATGTAAGAATTAAAATGAGAACACATTTAGTTCTAGATTATTTTATCAAGACGTATCTCCGTGAAATCCATGTAGTGACGCCAAGAAGACCTAGCTCTGAAATATGAAGAAAAGCGGTCTCCACATTAATGTATTTCTATGGTTATCGACTAACTCCGGGAACTATCCGGCTGTATCCTGATGTCAGAGACTATTCATTTTGAACTGCCATGAATGCCAAATTAGGATTAGGAAACTCGCAGAAGTGCATCTGAAAACTTACCGCTGCAGTTTCATAAGTACCTGGCTCGGTGTGTCGCTTTGTTTGGAATCCAGACGGAATTCTTAATAGGATTTAAAGTTAAACATACTTTCGATATTTAGGCTTGTTTGAAAATATAATTCTATTTTTTGCCAATCTGCGTTTATAAATACTGATTTCAACAAAGAATACACATTGCTGTCAATGATGATATTTGGACCTGTCTAAATGACGTTTGTATGCAGCGGGCATATTTCGACTGGGCTATAATGATTAAGTAGGTACATGAATTTTTATAAAATTAACAAGCCAGTTTTAAACTTCAATTATACATTCTTTCACTTATAAGTCCAAACACGGAATTTGATTGCAGGTGTCGTATAAACGTTTTAGTTTATTTAAGTAATATTATTAACAATTTACATAAAAGGTGTGATGCTGAATTTAACTGCTCTCAATATTATCAATAGGTTGTTCCCGTTGAATTATACCGAATTACTTATTTTAACGCAATTACTATATTCGCAATTTCAAATAAACTAATTACTAATGATCATTTTGTCAATCAATCTAATCGATTAATAACATATTAGGTAAATCAATTGCAGTGTTGTGCATGACACAAACACACTTCAAGTAAAACATATCAAAAAAATCTTATTTTGAATTTTGACACCGTAAAATATAAATTCCATACAAACATATGCGTATAGGAGAACTTATTTCTAATAATCCCACATGTTTTGGTTTGGGTGCGAGGCAGTGAACACGAAACGAGTAAATACGAACTTAAGGCCGCGCAACAATGAAAATGTCATTTTATGAAATGGGCCCCTGATTAATGGCGCCGGGGCGTTTGGACCTCTTGTTTATTCATTCTGGATCTTGCGGCCGTTGGCAATACTTTATAAATCTTAAATCAATATAAATATACTTAGAACTATTAAGATAAGGAAAGGCCGATGATGATGAATTAAAATATTATTTATACAACTGATGAAGATTCGTGCAATCAAAATAATACATTACATAGTACATTTTGGCACGGAGAAGCTACAATGACTCCATATTTTAAATATAAAATATAATCTATATTTGAATATTCTCGACATGCTATTGCGACAATGCTAAACCACCAAAAATTAAAACCACCGAATAAAATATTTAATAGAACTAAATTTTGAATTGAAAAACTGATTTATTCAGATTACTACCGAACCTATATATATAGTATACAATACGAACGTTCTAATAGTGAAATACAATAAAATTTTGCTAACAGACAGCTTGAGGAGCGGTGCTGTCCGTGTATATATTATGCATAGGGTAGACCCTGGCGGCCATTGATTATTTAATCAGGGTGTCCGGAAACAGTGACAATAAATGTACTAGGACATGATAACAATGCGATAGACTGTTTATGAAACGCCCCGACTTGACAAATGGCGTTAGACTAGCCGGCAGAGGAATTTATGCATAGCCGTCATCGGCAGGGCTGCCAACCGACACAATAACACATCGGGTTTATACGAAATATCGCTGGCTAGATGAAAAATGATGCATGTGAGATTTTAGGTTTAGAAAATATAGAGACTGGGATAGATTGTCATAGGTTTGCATTTGTATAATTTTAGTTAATAGGTTCAGTAAGTAGATAACATAGAATCAGGAATATTAAAATTACTTTCCCCCTTTTATAACCTAATATGTATCTAACGTAATTATAATAAGTTTTTTAAAACAAATATTTTTTGATTAGGTAACTTAATTATACAGAGTATATTAGTATTTAATCAAAGGTAGTTGTGATACTGTTTGACGTTAGTGTTTATCTATCGTAAATACCATCTATTTCTAAGGAATGTACCAAGTGCAAAATTAAAAACGTTGTGTAAATATTTTCAAGGGATGCTTCAATGAAATTGTAGTCCAATATGACGCCCAAGTATTGAGTCTGTTTAAATAGGCTGCTAATCCCACCAATATTGAAATATCCGCGACAATATTCAGGCGGAACGGAGTCGTGATCCGCTTTTATTAAAACACCGCTTATACGTATTGAGAAAAAAAATACTGGCTGGAAAGTCATGTGAATAGTAAAAAAACAAATAAAAACATGGGCCAGCAAAAGATACGAGACATAATATTTTTTTTGCTCGACTTGCGGAGGTTCTGCCGTGCCCCCAGATATACACTGGGTCTATTTGGATCGTTATAATTATGTGCCTTATCACATAAAACGTTACAAGTTTAGACGGCAAGGAAATGGTACGCGTATACATGTATAACCCTAAGTGGGTTACGAGTGGGTTACGAGTCGGTTACGTGGGGACGAGCATCAATATGGAGAATAAGAGAGACTACCAGGGGATGAGGTTATCCAGTAAAGACTGTTAAAGACTCGTTATCAACTGAATGAGGAAGGAAGTGGAGGAAGATGGTGCATATGATAAAATTTTATCAGAATACTTCTTTTCTTATAGAATAGTTATTTTGATTTCAATAAGAAGGAAACATTTACGCTCACTAACATTTGTGTAATTAAGTAGGTCTTGCCTTGACTATAATAAACTGAGAATGTGACAGCCTCAGTAAAAATATGACACTATTACCGCACGTATTAATTGCCTGCTCCACTATAATTGCACTATAATAGTTCCACTAAATGTAACATAATGCGAATGCATAATTTTTCTCGAGACAAGCGTGATTCCCTTTATGCTGCGACTAACAAATATTAATGGCGCGGCCACCTTGCAGGAATTCTGTCATTCCCCTAAAATTAGGACACGTACACCTAAATTATGTAAGTACGAAGTCATATTTTATTATTTAACCTCTTTCTTTTATATGGAGAGTATTTATTAATATTATTTTTGGGGAGATACTTAATCTTAAAACAGAGAAAAAGTATTGCCTATTACACCATAACATTTATCCCTGAAAAGTTAGGAATAGGAATAGGCATAGGAATTACCTACTTAGTTTATTTGTGAAAAAATAAACAATTTAAAAATAAGGCCTAAATCTGTTCCTCAACAGTTTACAGTCGAGTAGCGCCGATTACTAAAAGTAGTACACTTTTAGTCGATAATCGGATCGGCACTACTTATTTTAAACTTATTTTCAAAAATTCACATGTAAGTAATATTCTCGATATCAAAATTCGCGTGTGTCCGACCGTATCTAACGTTATTATACACATTCGGCTGGAGACGCCTCGATTCGAGTATCTCCAATGGCACGTTTCGCCTTACCAATCCGGGTCGGAACGGCGCCGTAAGCCGGCAGCTATAGCCAGCGATGGTAGGTAAATGAAAAATAAAACCAGCGGATCCCGTGGTAAGCCGCCCAATGGAGGAGCTACTCGATGCTCTGGGAGCTGTCTTTGATGGTCTTGAACTGACGGAGTTAGATAAGACATCATTTTGTAAACAAATACGTAGTTGTTTTTTTATGTATTTTATTTATTACTTTCCACATTTTGACTTTTTACTAAATATTTTTTGGTATTTGTTATAAAGTTCTTTTTCTCGGCCTTCTTATATATTAACATGGCCTCGACGTACTACCTAGCTAGTTAGGGCTAGTTACGTTTGGGCAATCGTACTTCAATATCATCGAAAAAATTAAAAGTTTATTAAATACATAGATATATTTATATCACTGATATTTATCGAGATATTTGTTTATGTGATGCCGCGAAGGTAAGAAAGTATGAAATTAATATTCATTAAAATAAGAGATTTTTTTAAAACAAGTTTATTATAAATCGATGTAGTTGATTGAATTTCAACACAAAACTTCATTAAAATTTCTCTAATGCAAGTGTATTTTCTACTATGCAACTTTTCTTTGCGGTTTTCCGCGGTAAAGTTTTTATGCTTCGATATTTGCGACGTAGTATTCAACCATTTTGTGTTGAAAGAACAGAGTTATATCTTAGGAAAATGTTATAGATAGATAGACTATTTAAATTAGAGAGATTGAAAATGCCGTGGTCGGCGAAAAAAACAAACTTTAAAAATTTAAATAACTAGCCTACTGAGCCTACCTGACGTTAACCCTCTTTGGGAATGCAATTGTTGCCTATTAGCTGCCAAGTATATAAGGCCATCCATGAGAGGATTTGGGATGATTTTATTCTAGGGCGGAACCACACGCCACATTTTATACCTACTCTGCGGTTATATTAAGAGAGATGATACGTAGTATTTTACTTGATCTATGTTTTGGTACCTTTAAGTTTTAAATAAGTGTTGTCATTTATGAATGACATCGATTTAAATTTTTACCGCGCTTTTCGACGTTTTACTCGAAACAAGCCTTTGGCAAATAACGGCGTTTTAGTTATACCAGGGCAGCGTGATGGATGTTACGCTATGGGTACGAGTACATATGAAGCTGCATTGCTATGCTATTGTTCTTTAATATATCCTGTATACAGACATAACCCACTTACAGTTTTAATATATGTATAGATAAGCTTATGTTCAGTTAAGATATAGTTGTACAGATTCTAGCACGTTACAGAGGAAAGCAACTAATGCCATGGTGATCTATTTACGGTATGCTAATGCGGACATTTGATATGCACAATTTCTTATATCTACTACAGGATAGGTAGCTTTCATTCCATATTTTACATTACAGACATAACTAAAATCCCATGCATGTAAATGAAAAAAAATAGAGTGAATTGAGTGTGTTGATAGACATGTAAAAAAAATACAAAAAGAATAAATATATTTTATTAAATATATTTATTATTATGGGAAAATATACTTTGAAATATAAACGAGGCTGTCATTTTTTCATCTGTGGTGCATTAAACAGATGCAATTTGTGCGTAGTCATTTTAAAAAGTACAACCGTGGAAGTGATTACTTTAATGGTAGAGACAGTGTTGAAGTATTCCTCGCTGTTTATTTTCAGGGATTTTAAAATCAACGTACTGCACTTTTGATACACTGTATATTTTGACACTCAATGACAATCTGCGGTTGGCATACGTCAACCGAAATATTATTATGATAAATTTCGTAAAAAATATATTTAATAAAGTATTTTTATGGAAGTAATGTAATTTTTACGGAAGTCAAAAAGAGTTCCGATGAAATACAATTATCAATCGAAATGAGTCGTGTTTAATTAGGTATGTTTTTTTAACTTGAGCAACTAAATTAAAACAAAGCTGTTGTGTTACAATTGTAACTTAGCAAAACGAAATTAGGGGTTTAGATACTAATACATCGACAAAGTCCTTGTTAATTGGAGATAAGCGAACACGAGTAAATTGGATTAATCAGAATAATCAGGATGGCAGGCCGCGTCACTGTCATCGCAACCAGGCGTTTATTGCCGCCAAATTACGTTTGTTGTTTGACTTTATGTGACTTAGAACCGAAATTATAATGTTTACTGCTAACAGTGTGACCTTTAATGAACCCTTACAGTGTACTTGATTAACAGAATATACCTATCTTATATCGAAGCTATTAACTATTTTATTACATGATGTGTCAAAAAAAATTTACTACTTAAAATATGAATTATTTTTTTTGCCGTATATATACGTATAATGGTCCATTTTCTGAGTATTGGACGTATACCTAATGGAAAATTGTTAAGTTAAAGTTAGAAAAGCGAATGTAGTTACTGTCATAGTCAATTTACGTTGTTTTAATGTGACACAAATATAATATTACAAACATTGTATCCAGAAAGTTTGCACCCGGAGAAATTTCACTGAAGTGTAATTTTGTACCTGTCGTTGAAACAAACAAATAATAGAATCTCCCACGAGGGAACACACATAGAAGGAGCGTCGTAATACAACGTAAAGCTTTGTGAACAAAATTGTATCTGTCATCGATATCATAATTTATGATTGGAGAGTGGAAGCCAGCGTGAAATTCAAATCGTACAAAATTGACCGCCAACCCTTCTCAAACCAATAGATACACATATAAAACCCTAAAACACCCTAAATACTTTCAAGCCGTTGGACAATGACTTTGACGGCGTGCTATTATTATATTTTATTTCCCCTCACGACTCCTTATTATTTTTATACTTTTTTCATAGGATCATATCGGCTATAAAAACGGAATGTTTCTTGCCTGATTGAACCTTCGCGCGACGCTTTTTTATTTCCTAAAGCAGTATTGTATATGTGGCTAGGGATGTTCTTGTTCGCATTATACGTTTTATTTAAGAAAATATATAAAATGTCTTTATTGTTGAAAATTGTATGCAATGTAGCTATAGCAAATTTGAACATTGATTTATGATAATAAGTTGGATAACTTCATCACAAAAATAAATCAATCAATAAAATCGCAGGAAATAGATAGATTGGTACAATTATAAACTTATGTTTTAATTTTAAAATGGAGTTTTCGTTCATTAATTATGAACTAGTGAAGTTTTTACAATACAAAACTTATGATGTACTTAATAAAATTTTATGACAGTAGGTATTTTTTATCCAACGTTGCAATAAAACGACCCCAGTATGTATTAAAAGAGCGAGTTACGGCTATACGGCGCAACTACTCAGCGGTAACTTAGTGCATTTTGCATAAAATCGATATGACCGCATAGGGCGATAGCGATATCATATACATTGAGGAGGGCTTGTGGTATTGTTCTAATATTTATTGCTACATTTTGCCTGAAAATATTGCCCTTTTATGTTATGTGTTAATCAAGTAGGTACTTAAGGAGAATCTTGGCCTCTGACGCTAGAATTATCCACTGTTTTCTATTAGATTTTTGTAATAACTATATAATAAAGATTGTTTATTTTTTATTCACGTCAGAGACTCATGGGAATATTCATACATACAGTTATATATACATAAAATAATAATAAGACGAAGATATTCTGAAATCGAGTGGGAATTATGCCAGCCCAATTATGGGCCAAAACTTAAGGGTTAGAAAAGATGTTGAAAATGAAATAAATGTATTTTTTTATAAAAATCATTTATTAGAACTTTACATCAGCTAACGATAACGATTACTATACAATTCAACGCGCGACTGGACCATTCCGAAGATATGTAATTTTGACAAGAAACTATAAAACCTTCGTTTATGATACAGGATAGTAAATACACCGGGATTACATTTAAAGCCTCAGAAATGGTTCAAATTATAACTATTCGGGTCTATTGTAAAGTTAGCTTTTTTATCAAAAGAGTATAAAATTGAGTGAGAAACGTGAGCTAAAATTGAAGTTGTTTATTTAAGAAACCCGTTTTATTACTGTATTTTTTCCGTTTATTTATACGTACGCACACATATACAACAAAATATAATATTTATTTTAAAATTTCGTTTCGTTGTTTATTAAGTTCAAACAAATATATTTTATTTCAATAAAATTGTATTTTTATAATTATAACAAGTTACTTCATACTTCTCACTCTAATATGCGCGTTATGTGATAAGTTACTGTCTACAATACATTATAGATAACATAAAGCTTCACGGCGAATATTTATAGTAACTTTACAGCTATTTATTTATATTACAAAGCACGCCATATTGTCTTTATTGCAGAAGTTAATGTATTTACATGTTTAAGTTTCATGAAAAGCATAAAATAGAAATAATTCTGACAAAAACATGGTATAATTATTTTCTTTAACTTTATTATCATGTGTACAGAAAAAGATTTGACTATTAACATGTAAGTGTATGAAGTCATTCAAGATGGTTTACGAATACAATATTTTTACAAATGTATATTGATTATGTAAAGTTGATATAGTGGCTTAAATTAAGATCTTACTTACATATAACTTACTCCATCATAAAAATACTTCTATATCTATTGAAGATAATAGAAATAAATTACAGAAAACAAAAACCAACTGCCTTTTTTAAATACTCGAAATTTTCCACCACCACCCATTCGTTGTAAACACTGATACTGTATTGATACACTGATACAGAAAAAATATTAAAGTTTTATCACACTTTCATTGTTTAGGTTTTGGGTCCATATTGACGACAAATGTATTCACAATAAGAATGAAGAATTTTCACAATACTTCATTACTAACGATTTATTATAATTTTTACAGTAAAAATATCTATCATATTCAATTAGAAAATTGTCAAAATAGACACAAAAGTGCTAACATTTTCCCTGGGATTTAACTTCAATGTCTGCGACTGTAGAAAATCACGCTGTGACTATATCAGCAGCGAGCACTTGTTCGACACTGTTTGTATTCGTAGTTATGTCAGCTGTATTATAAATGTTGCAGAGTGAAGAAAGATATTTCGATATTTTTCAATCGCACTAAAATACAAGCAGTCGTTTGTATTTTGACATGATGTTCGATTGTGTGTTTGTTGTGTATCAAATTTTATTAAAATACACCCGTAGATTATATAAATATTTTGTATTTTAATAAACAAAACCCAAGAAATATATACTACCGCAAATTAAATAACGTCATCACATTATTGTGTCAAGAGTGATTTCTAAGCTTTTTATTATTTGTGTGGGAATGTTAGCGTGCACTGCACATGCACAAGTGCGTACACCATTTGGCATGAAGTGTCGACTACTCCCGACCCGCCCGACGCGTTGTAAATATTTTCCTTGGCTCTTGCAGCCAAATCTATATTTTTTACTGGCAATGGGACGTTTTGAGCGTCCAAGACAGCTCGTTTCGTTTGTATGTTTTAAGTAAATTTAAATGTTGAATCTGAAATATTACTGGCAACCTTCTGATAATTTCTGGTAAAATAAAAAAAAGAAATGTATCTAATTTCAAAAATATATTCAATTGCATTTTTTGATCCTATTCGAATATTGTAAGTAATGTACATTTTCTATCAATGAAACATTTTCTACTTAAGCTATAGTTGCGTGCTAATATTTGTATCTATTTACTGTATTAAATATTATTTTATTCGACTACTTTATCCATTTAACTACTATAATATATCTATATTTAATGATAATACATAGATATGAACATAATATGGCACATTTTCTTCATACCAAACCTATCAGTCTTTTGTGTAATAGATCTAAAATATATTTACAACAAATGGTAGATATAAATATTATTATGTTTAGTTATCAGATAACAGAAATTAAGAAATTCGATGTTGTACAACACTTATTATACATATATACAAGTTACACTCATTTTTAATTATTTTGTTCGTTTAAAGTTGCAATTCTACATTCAAAAACTTAAAAATTAACTTTTAATCTTTGTTCTATATTTGTTTAATATTAAGATATTCCTATGTTGATAAAATGGTGTAAAAACTTCGATAAAACATTGTGATAAATGATCAAAGTACGTGTTAAAACATCAGAGCATGGAGCACAGACGTGAATCAAAATAACCATAATATATGAAATCATAGGAAGAAGAACATTTATCTTGTATTATTCAGTATGTAGAATTGAAACTTTGCCGAATAGGGTTATATCGATCTACATCTATAAAGCTATACTATCGACATGCTAGTTTAAATGTATCACTGCGAAATTTTCGTATCTCGTTTAGCACAAAGACGGGTTGGCACTATGATATGGTATTTATATGAGCGAATAGCTCTTGTCAGCTGCTGATGATCACGGCCGATAGGATGATGAACAGAGATCCAACAGCCCTTGATGATGCTGATGAATCAGATGCCTCGTCGTACTCTGAATAAATCGTTTTCGCATTTCAGAACAGAGTAAAGATAATAAATATTCTAATTACACAATTTCAAAGAAAATATTTCAGGAAAATGAAGATCTTAATAAACTAATTGAAATTCTTAAATATTTTCCTTTAATCAATTTGAGAGTATTTAAAACAATGCTTTTCCACTCGAAACAATGATTTTAGTAAATTAGAAATGGTTTTTAAACTGACTGGTTTTGGCCAAAAATATTGGAATAGCTATCTACACGTGGGGACTACTATCATTTACTATTACAATTTTAATGTTTTTATGAGTATAAAATATTTTTGTAGATTGCGACATTGCAACTCACCTCTTTTTAATTCCTCAACTTCATAGTCTCCAACAACTCTATTTTCAGCTGAACTGTCCCTCCAAGCATTTTTGGGTTTGACTGTAGGAAAGTCCACAATTATATAAAATAACATAATTAAAACAACAAAACTAGCACAGTGTTTAAATAGGGTAGAGAGTTCATCTTTCAACTGCCAAATAACCGTCGATATATTTATACCTATTGTTCTAACGCTTAGAACACGGTCACCATGTAAAAGTTATCTAATATCTAACATATTACAATTTTCGAGGGATATAATTAGATTTTATGAAATACTGCTTTTATACTAAAATCTATTCAGTATATCCGCAGTATATCCGAAATAACTTTGAAAGCTATAATATTTTGTTAAGAGACCGTGAACAGGCTTTCAGGTTCGAACAAAACATATGGCGCTATAAAGAATAGAAAGGAAAGCCGAAATCTATAACAATAAGCGGGTACATTGGAAGTCAAAGCCCAAACAAAATCGCTTTTCCCACAATAATATTACTAACGACCCAATTGTACGGAAGCATTGGGCCCGGTGCAGAACCAATAAATACAAAATCCAGAGTCGACCTTTCCCGACGACTGTAGAATACCATGAATGTATAAAGGCCAGGTCTCGTCTCAACTTTTGCCGGCTATTGCCTTTCTAATCTCGGTTTACGTGCCAAAATTGAATCCCGAAATTTCCAATAAGCACTCGGCGCAAGTATCGAATTGATCATGAAAAATTAATCCAGGTATTTCCGATTTCGATCGTCTGGGAAAGGGTTTCATTACAAACTTTTGGGCGTTGTTTGGTCATTAATTATTTTCTATTTTCCAATAGCTTCTGCAAAGATAAGATTTTATGAAACAAATATCTTCAAAGGGGCATTTTTTGGCAAATTGGTTTCGTTATTTTTACCTTTTTTCTTGGGCGGGTGCGTAGTGTAAGAAGATGTCGTGCTCACTGTCGATGGGGCGGGGATTTCTGGAACAAAATATACATTTACTATATCGTTGTAATCTGAAAATACATTCTCTATATTGTTATATTGTCGATCATATAAATTATAGATATTATAAGTATTCGTAACTCAAAATATTGCATTAAATATTTCATAGGTTTAAAATTAATGCAAAGTTTTGAAACATGACTATATGACCGGAATACTCACGTTTTTACTTTTGTCGGTCCATTACAATATATTTAGGATATTTATAGAGGGTAATAAGCCAATTTTGACATGGCGTGCGTTTTTCTGCACAGGTAAAAGATAAAGACAAAGATGCAACGCAACCTAAAAAACATTCAGTTATCTGAGCCAGTAATTGTGACCTTCTAATAAGTGAAATACAACTGTATCAGGTATACATATATATAAGTCCTATATGCTATGACTCACCATCAAGTCGAATGAGCCCGTCCGTCTCGCCGAGGGAGTTCTTGGCGACACAGCGATATGAAGAGAAGTCCCTAGATGACACCTTCCGTATCGTTAATTTCATTTTTCTGGTATAGTGGTCGTCGCTAAGAAACGTGACATATTTTGTACCTGTGATTTAGAAAAGCCACTGATGATGAATACTCGTCTTATCATCTAGAAGGAGTATCTTTATGTCGTATCAACGACCTGTTTCTGACCGATAAAAGTTCTATATAACCGGGTTTCTTTATGAAATTTCCTACCCAACATTGAAAAGTGATCATAAATATTATTTGAAACGTCGCCTACTGTCGGTAGCCGACTACCGGATGTTCTTTTAGAATGTGTTTGAATTTTTAAAGTTTGTTTGAAGTTTGAATTGCTAACATTCGTGTCAGATTCTATTCAAGTCGTTTAAAGACATCTGACATGACTTTTTACGACTACTTACCTACTTAACGCGTCAAGTAACAACTAATACGCATATACACACAAACTAGTGAACTTAAAGTGATGACCAGTGTGCAGGTTTTAACAATTGTTTATCCATTCTTCGGGATCGAGGGATTATTCTCTGCCTTATAGCGATATTGACTTAAAAATTGGAGGTGGTTCCACATTCGTCGCAATATATTTTTTATAGTTACTTTAACAACCGTACGTTTCATTTCATTTTCCGTGTCTTATTGAATAATTTGTCAATTTCACTGTGAACATTTTGGTAATAAAATTAATTCTTTTCTTGTTAGGTGACTAACAAAACAGAAATTGTATGCGACAGAATCATGAAATTCACGTAGATGGAATATACAATTCCTCGGAACACAATTTCGCAAACAACTGGAAGTTATGAACATTGATATGCTGACGATTAAATATCTAAGTGGGTACAGTCTGCATCGAGAATATGAAAAGATGTAATTGTGTAACGTTTCATTATTATTCTTACATATTAAAAAACAAAGTCCCTTGCCGCGCCGCGTCTGTTCGCAATAAACTCAATTAAACGTCTGCATGGATTTACATGGGATTTTATCAATTAATCAATTAATCATGTACAATATATAATTTTGATTTTTTAATATGTAGTGTTCATTTGTTAGGATGTTAGCTCAATTATAATAAAAGTAGGCATATTTTTTGTTATGTATTTAATTGACCAAGCGAGCGTAGCGAGCGAGGTCTAACATTCTTATTGGGTAAAAATACGTAATAATTGTATGTAGGTATGTATGTTTGTAACGCGATAACTTTCGAACCGTTGGTCTGATTTTGATGAAATTTAAAAGATATGCCAATAGAATTTGGCATGAAAATTGGTTTAGTCCTTTCTGAAATATTCACAATTTTGTAAAAAAATATTGTGTTCGCGAGGTCTAAGTTCGCGGCGAACAACTAGTTAGTATTATTAGTGTTATATGTTTATTTATAATAAAATTTTGATTTAGTGACTGTGCAGTTCTTATTTCTGAATAAATGTTGAAAATTTTGAATTTATACACAAGATAACTTTTTATGTTGACTGTGTATGATACTTAAATGTTCGCATCATGTTACAGGCTGTTTATTAGGCGTGAGCGTATTGGGGAGATCAAGTTTGCGAAGACACGAAAAGACGCCCCTGGCGTCGCGCGAAACATATGCGTAAAGAGAATTGTGTAAAATTTGTTTCTAATATTCATCGATTTTAAGTTTTCTGCAAGTTCTAATACGTATTAATTGTAAAATTCATATAATCAATGATGTGCTTTGTGATACACTTAGTTTTTTTTACAAGTTTTTATTTAACTTGCAATGTTCATTTTGTTCCAAACAAATTTTTCAACCGTTTAAGTTGAAATTTCCTACGACAAGTTATTATTATGATATGTATGATGATGCAGCAAGGATTGGCTCTCATCGAGGGAACTCGTCAACGGTTGACTGCACGGATATTTTTTTTTGTCACATGTTGAATGTAATAAGATCTCTCTGACGACAATAAAAGCTTGCATCAAAAATGAAATTTGTGTAAAAACTTATTTCTTCATAGAATATAACATGAAAGCTCTGCCTTGCCTATTTGAGAAACTTATTAACTCCGGCCGTAGACAAAGAGAAAATGATGAAATTCCATTGTATGCTATTCACAATTTAGTAAGTAAAGAAGATACTGTGACTTTTCGATATTGTAATAAAGAAAATATTTTCATGTACTACAATATATGAGATACTAGCCTGTAATAATCATATCTCCACGGTCGGTGGTCCAGTAGTTAATAGATGAGGGGTATGCTTCAGTGTGGCACTCCAGCGTCACGTCCTGGCCTATGTAAGCGGCCTCGAGTTGATTTGGTATCGACAGCATTGGCGGAACTGTAGACAATTTTATGTGATTAGCTTGTGGAATTGTAGATCATATAAACAAATGTTATTTGTATATTCCATTCTGATTTTGATGGTAAAATGTTAACTTAGTAGTCAAAATTTATGGATTTATTTATTTTTTCGTTTACGTATTTTTTAATCTATCTAAGTATAACAAAGTCAAAAGTTTCTTCAGAAATTTTATTAATTAATTTCAGCCATTTCTGAAGATTATTTTATTATTATTACAATGATTATGAGCAAATATGTTCAACGATACCAAGAATGGTAACACGAAGAAGCGACATAATATCATAATCAAGACCATCATAATAAAGATTTGTCTTCACCGCGCAAGAATAATGAAAACTGTCCGTGAATTCATAAGGAAGTCTCGACGTTAATCGAGCGAGAGTTACGTGAGCGGTTCACGTATCTTATAAGAAATGGGGGGAACTGGCGACGCTCAGATACGGAATGTGAATTAGGGGGAAAGAACCGTCTCATTGGGTTTGGGAACAAATTACGACGATGCAGAAGAATATGTACTTAATCCTTTAGACTGTACTTAGTCCTTTAGATATCCTTTCATTTAATCACAGAAATGCCAAAGACGTCTAAAAGAGAGTATGTGATGCAATCTATAAATGTCAGTTTTAGTAAAACTTGGCAGCGTGCTTCTTAACCGTGAGGACTAATTACGTGCACGTTGCACGTGGCACAAAACATTATGTAAAGATGCTTCTCGGTATATTCTTTAATTTGTGCCAAAGGTGCTGGTTGGCGCGAAGCGGGCAAGATAGTATCGCTATTATCGCGTCCGTGCCTCATTCACGTCAGCATAATGCTCTAATTGGGCACAATTACCTCCGTCCAGGACCCCGTCAGGTAGATGCCGTCTCCTCGTAAATACTCGTTAACGACGCTCACCCCGAGAAAAATAATATTTCTGAACGCTGACTCTAGATTCAAGAAAATACGTCGAAATGCGCACGTACTTAGGAAAGAAATTGAGGCTGGAAATGTGCAGCCGTTTTCTTTCTCTGAGGAGGAAGTAATATTCTGATAATTTGCGCATCTGTCTTAAACGATCTTAAAATGAGGATGCGTAAGCCGGAGTCTGATTGAAGAGGCAATTAATTATCGCATTTGCGGCTGCTTTCTAATTACATTAAGAAAAAGGTTTGCTGACACCTGAATAAGAATCATGACGAATGGAAATCTAATTACCTCAAAAATATGAGTCTGGGGAAAAGACACAGATTTTGCAAAAAGCTCATTTTGTAACATTTTGTCATGACAATATTATAAAAGAGGTTCAAAAATTTTCTGGAAACAAAAAAAAATACTAAACAACACACAATCTAACAAGTCATACGCGCGACTAACGCTTTATGGTATCTGTTTTCTAAACGAAAGCAGTAACTTTACATACGTAAAGTTGAAATAATAATCTGAAGTTTTATTTCTTATTTAAGAATTTAGTTCCCTTAATAAGAGTTTTCTTTGAACGCGTTAATCTCAAGAGCTGCCAACCGGAATTAAAAAAATATGTTTGTATTTGACAGATTAATTTATTGTGGAAGCAATAGGAAGATTTATTAAGAAATTGTATTTATTAAGAAATTATATTTATTAAGAATTTTTTATTATATATATATTATAATCAGCAGTCGGATCACAATCATAACCTGTTTTGATATACCTTTTGACTTATTATGTACTTTTATATATTATTAGAAAAAAAAAACATTGTAAGAAACAATAGATATGATAATGAGTTTCTTTCGGCATTTCTTCTCAGCAGTGGTCGTTCCGAAATGCCAGTAGTTTGTAGCTTATAAGAAATAACTATAATTGTAAAAATTGACGAGAAAAAGGTCTGTGAAGGTCTAATTTCTGAATAAATGATTTGAATTTGAATAGGCCGCTGTGCCCCGTGATTAATTTAAATTAATGGTAACGGCACAAAAATGTAGTAATTATTAAATTATAATTTTTATTATTTTTGTGCCGAAGTGATATTGAAAAAGATAGTTTAATGTGAATTAATTCCAGTGGAAGAAGCATTCGGTAAAGCGTTTTACTTAGCTGGAGTAATATGGAACGCTGTACAATACTTCATATATAGAGGTATATTACTGTAAAATTTAACTATCATGCCAATATCGTTCCCTCAAAACGTTATAAATGTTTTGATATTGAATTTTATAAGTAAGCTTGTATTGTAACTACATATTGTAAAAGTTTGAACATCATTTGACATATTGAAATACTTTGAGACTATTAATGTAGTCTAATCAATATAAATTAATATGTTTCTAATTGTTACACTGTTACAGTGTTGTTACTAAAGTGTATACTTTAGTTAAATATTATGAGAGTATTTATAAATCCTATATAAAAGGAAACAGAAACTAAAAAGTAAAAGGAACTAAAAGTACATACGAACGCACGAACTGTCTATTTATTAGACTGCTAACTTCAATAAAAACGTCACTACAAAATATTAAAACGATAATAGTTATGAAATATTATAATAATTTGTACATGAAATATGCGAAGTTTAATTGTATGCTGCCAAACGCTTTTGTTCGGAACGAAAAGTTTTGTCATGAAAATACTCTACGCTAGTAAATATTGGGCTTTGGAAAGTTTTTAAATAACGTGTCACATGAAACAGTCGATATTTGAACGCATTGATTTTTTTATTAAAGCCCTTTTAATTTTAGATATATTTCTACAAATAAATATGTAGAATTATTTTGTTGCCTTTTTACGAGAGTATATTATTTAAGAGTAAGATTATATTCTACCTAGGTATAAAACTATACCTGTGCTTTATATTGTTCAAATCCATACTAGTATTAAAAATGTGAAAGTCTGTCCGTCTGTCCATTTATCTGCCTATATACCACCTAGCATTTTTTTTATAAAGCACCAATTATTTTTTACAGTCTACAAAAATTTAAGTTACCAACTAAGTATTACTACAGTGAGCAAGAACAGTCGTAAGGGTAATGAACCGCGGTGATTTATATCTGATGTAATTACCGGAGAGGAATGGAGTTTTAACAGTTGCTTGTTTGCGGTTGAAGTTCTGTGTGTCGAGCAAGTGTCGGGAATCTCGACGTAAATTGTGGAGGATAGAAATGTGACACTAAATAGTACGATAACAGTAGTTTAACGACTGCCTCTATTTCGAGGTAACCAATAGTAGGTGTCTTCTTCGTCGAGTCGACCATTCTAATTGCAACATACGATTGTTGCGCTGCGATTGGCAGACAAATATGATTGACATTACTCGTATTTCTGCGCATGGGCATAGTTGTATACAATAAGACCTGACCAAAATGTTGAATGTAACTTTTTTTATGTTGTGTTTAGTTTGTTAATGTGGATCTACTTACTTCGACTTGACAATCCAGTGGAAAACTTCTACGAACTTTCTATACATTTCTTATTTTGCGCTCTCAAGCCAATATTTTGTCAGCCGCTGGAGCCAATTGAAACTGCTACTGGAACTTATAAATAACTTTCCAGGATTAACTTCAGACACTTCTGCAAACCCAGGTGAAGGCCCATACTAACTTCCCAAAACAAACACATTTAGGCTTCTGGGTGAAATATGAATTATTCAGAAAATTGTTAGAACACAATATACTAAGTAACGTTCGAATTGCTTTTACTTTAATGTGATTAATATTTGATAAGTCGGTATACAAAGTATGGAACAGATCGAGATGGCTAGCGACATCGATTATATGGTAAAAAATATTTACTTGTTTGTGCCGTGTTCATCTGTTGTCCATATTCATATTAAATGGCGATGATGTTAACTTTCTGTTGTAATGTTTGATAACATTTGATATAGGTACGATTAACGATTCGGTATGTGCATTGTACATGAATGCGAAAGGTAAAATACATCCACCAAGTACTATATTTTGTTCCCATCTTTTTACTTTATGTCATGATGTGTTTCTCAATATATAAAATCGTTCAAGATTTTCGTTATCTCAGTACTGTCACCGTGAATCACAACTGTACGTATAAGAGGCAATAAGACAGTGTTAACTGCTGTTTCAACCTACCTCGGACCAGTTATTTAGGTTTCCTAATGGCCCGTTAGCGTACGGAACCTTAAAAAGAAGCAACGGCCCACCTGGGAAGTCAAATTAACTGAAAGAGTTCAACGCGAGCCTAAGAGCCTCAAATAGCGACCCCCATTTAAATAATGACTTTTATTGGAGTTATTACAACTTTGTTAAACGCTAACTGTGCAATGTAAGCTGGGCGGTGATTACACTCATCAACGGTCGCAACTCCAGGAATTCGGCAGAAAAGTTTCCCGTTCCACATAAAAGAGTTCCGGACACAAGTTTTCGCTGATATTTTTCCGTAGATTTTTCAAGTTATGGAAGTTTTCAAATTGAGCTCTATATTCGGTTACGTTTGTTTTACGCTGTCGCTTTTATTAGTGTTTGCGCTTGGAATGGACAAGTTTTAATTTTGTATTTATGTCTACCTATCCTGAATGACACGACATAAAATAACGATAAAAAAACTTGGTAACTAAAAGTACAACTGGACTTTTATTTTATAGATTGCTGTTGCTCGCTCGCCTTAGTGGTGATAATGTATTTCTAGTACACAGTACAAATATTAATATAGGTTGGCGCAGTACTATAACATTAGATTACACTGGACTTCTACATCGAAGATCCCGGGTTCGGATCCCCGTTCAGGTCAAGATGGAAAATTATATATTTCAGATTGTGTCATTTTCATTGGTCATGGATATTTCTCTATAAATTTTGTTATAAAATTACTACTAGTAACAAGTACTTATTATAAGTACTTGTGATTGACTTGTAATTATTTACAAATACTTCAGCAACCTGTAGTACAGATTGTTATAGAAAGCTATTACAGGAATGTTACTCTCCAAACAAGAGTGGTTTGTCATCAAACGTAACCTAGCTTTAAGACTTATTTTATAATTTGAAATTTTTTTATGATTATTATTAATTTTAAATTATCTCAATCAATCAATCTGTGTGATTTCTTATTTTCATTTTGTTTTTTTATTTATTAACATTTACTGTAAGTAGATTTACAGTAAATTATAACTGATATTTTCAGATGGATTGCAGACGCTGAAGTCAGTTTTGAAAGACCAACAAATTGCACTGAGAGAGCACTTGTAATCTTTATTAAATGGTTGCGCCAACTAGAAGGAAATTCTGCAGTTAGTGAACAAAAATTTACAAGGACATTTTCTAAGTGTTCTGTGTATCTTCCTTCTTTTCTATCAACATGGCTTTTCCATTGAAATTACGATTGCCAATTTGTACTTCAGAGCTATCGAAGCATCTGTCAAATATAATTTAAAATATATTTCAGCATTCTTCATAGTTTTTTTAAAATCAGGATATATATCCTGATAAAAAAATCTATGCCCTGATTTTTGGCCCTTCTGTTTATCTCTGTTCTACCAGCGGGGTCCTGAGGACTAAGGACTGATGTCTCTGATATAGTGGGTAAAGGTCAACATTGTCATAGGCAAAATAATCATTTGTGTGAATGATTGAGTCAGAGAATTATTAGGGGGATTGAAATAGGAGATTCTAGTGGAACGAGGGAAATGTGAACTTACATTGGACCATGAGAAACACTCGCTTGCTGATGGAAGGTGGCACACCGTTGGAGGCTATGCACAGGTAGGCACCCATGTGCAGTCGGGACACCTTGGATATCGTCAGGTTTTCACCGTCTACCACGTTAACTGAAACGGAAATACGGGTTAATGTTGTACGAACGATATATTTTTTTTATTAATTAAATCAAAATATGTTATTTGTAATATTTATGTCATATAAATAAATTAGTACAACATATACATACGCAGTTACTTTCTTCTGTGTATAAATAAACGAAAATTACAAGCAAGCACTGTTTTTTTTGTATTCGAAATCGGCATAGGAAGAAAACAGCTATTCAGCAAAACAAAAAAGCACCGGATATTTTATAAATTAGTGTTTGTTATTCTTGTTCGGCTTCAAATTGGCCAAACAACCGATTCTTTATTTTATTCTATTACTCGCGTAACTCAATTTGGCGGGGTTCACCAAAAGTTACTTCGGGTTGAGGTTTCAAAAGTATTGGGATTGTTCGTCGATAATTCCTGGTCGGGGAAGATTTGTTCGGGGTTCGAGTGCCCGTTCGGTCACGTGATCTTTGCAATAGTATTTTCTCACTCTAGAGATTTCCTTTCATCTGTTTTGTTTCTTTTCGAGTAGCGTCAACATAATGACCGGCCCGGAGAATGTTTTTACCGGATATTTATCAGAAAAATCTTTGTTACTACTGTCTGGGTTGTGCTCGTTGTTTTAATCGGGAGAGCAAATTACTAATATTTTCTTGTGGCCATGTATATTCTGGCTTAGTATTGTTAACCGACATTCTGTTTGTATTTCTTTTAGTTACATTCAGACGTAAAATTAAACGGTTCTAATTTATTGTAATACTTGATTGATACAGATAGTTATCAAAATAGAGTACAGAAATAAAGCTCACAAAAGAATACCTAACTAATCATACCGCTGAATGAACATTAGAGGTAGATCATGTTTTGCATTTAGATAAGTGCTGTTCAAAGGTTACGTCACTAATTCATTCGTCAACTTGGAGTTTTTCAAAAAGGGCGTGAAAAGATTCAATTAGGGCAAGCAAAGCGCGTGTGAAGCCACTAGGGTTGCAGGCGTCCATAAGCTGTGTTAACCACTTCCCATCAGGTGGACTGTTTGTCTGTTATGCTCAGTAGTATAAAAAGATTCTCACCAGATTCACCATTGCAGTTGAACTCCTGGCCATCCTCCCTCCGCCACATGACGTACGGTTCCGGATATCCGGTAGCACGGCACACCATCGTCACGTTAGTGCCTTCCCGCACTACCATGTCCATTGATGTCTGGTTGTCTATGATTACTGGAGGCACTAGAAACAGTAAAATTTTGAAGATTCGGCTGTAATTTTACAAGCGGTCGCATATCTGATGTCAACTCTCCATGAGAATTGTTGCCTATCAGCTGCTAAGATTACATGTCCCTTAGTCATCTTGTACGACATGCACGGGAGGATATGAAGTGGTCTTATTCGAGGGTAACTTCTTGATACTACTAATATAACGTAACAAGTAATGCAGTAAACCAATTTAAATTATTTTATAATTACATATTTCATTGTTCACATAAATCAAATATGATGAAATGAAACGTGTTTTACGCCGACTACATTTAGCACACGCTATGGTTAATTTAACTCAAACTGTAGTCTATAATGAATAGGGTTAATATATCAGTTCAAAAGACTATAAATAACTTTCTTGCCACCATTACAAGACACCAAATTATTTGCCTTATTTACTTAGGTGGGTTACACCGTCAACTTTGAAGTAAACTTTAACATGCGCAGAAAAAAGTACGCTATTTTTTCTAAACCTCAACCTCTCTCTTTCTCTCGGACCTCTGGACTGGTCAGTGATAATATTCAACTTCTAAGTTACTCGTATAGCTCAAAAAATTAGCAACCTTTATTAAAATGTGTCGAGATGGGGCTGTATCTCAGATACCGCTTGTCAATGTAGACTTAATGGCTCTCACCTAACCATGGAACTTTTGCACCTGCACACAGAAGGACCTGTATGACGCCCCAGATAATGCTGTCGACATGTTAATAAGAACATGTATACTACTGGTAGTTAAGCTACCATATTAAGTAAATACATAGCAGACCTTGGGCTCCAACGCTTAACGGCTGAAGAAATAAGCAGGAATACGCTAAGATGAGAGAGGCTAAGTACCTAAGTACATACCCACAACTTGCAGATATCCTTTCTTAGACCTCATAGGGTCAGTGTTGACCTGGCACATGTACCAGCCGCGGTCCACCTCCTGCACGTTCTTGATGTGCAGGTACCAGGAGCGGTGGTCGTTGTACGACAGGCTGATGCGAGGGTTCTGCGTGATTATGTTGTGGTGGATGCTCAGGATCGTCTGCGTGTCTACGCGGACCCATGCCACCTATATTAGAGAAGGATGATGTAAAAACTTGTTTTAAAAAGTTTATAGAATTTATTCAGAATTTATTTTCATTGGAACTATTTCCACGTCATAATTAAATAATACTATTTATTAGAGGTAGTTAGCTCTTTTACTAGCATTTCGGAACGATCACTTCTGACAAGAAATTCCGAAAGAAACTCATTTATACAGTGGACCATCATGTCAGAAAAGCTTGCCAATTATTTTATATATAATTAGATTTTGGCCGCGGATTCGCCCGCGTGAATTTCTCTCTTTCTTATTTATAGTCGGAATTATGAGTGAGAGTGTTAAAAGAACTAAATTATATAATAAACTAACGTATAGGAAAAATTAAAAGGCACTATAAAACTATTATTTTATTTACCTACATATTATTTACGAGTAGTATATATTATAATATTATCCATTTTGAACTTATCAAAGAGACTGCTAACAGCTAATGTCACATTGTTTTTCACTGTATTTTATTATATGCGACAGTTAATAATTTCAAAATTTTTAAAATGTGGATTTGCTCAGTGCAAATCCATTATATATTCTTTTTTGAACACCTGTACTTGGTTTTTATTATAATACTATATTTAAAGAGTTTGTTGAAACTTGAATTACAAACAGGGTAACTGCTTCAAAATCCAAGCTGTATTATGAACTAGATTGAGCCCGGTACCGTCTTAGTAAGCTTGCGAGTACTTTACCAAACTATCCTGTCATTTGATGTTGTCAAGGTGTACACTGTACATATACAGATGTACATATATTATCGTAAGTATCTTGCATACATGATTCGTACATTAAGTTTGTATTCTATCGGTTATACAAGACGTATCTTTCAATTGGAATATTCCTCAAGTACTTACAAATCTATTTTTCTTTGAAATTTAGTAATTTGTACGCCCAATAAAAATGTGCAAATGTATATTTTTTTTACCATATAATTGAAAATTAAGATATAAAACTTACTAAGGAATTTAGAACTTTTAATTTGATAAAACTTACTAAGGACTTAACTTTTAATTTGATTATTATGAATTTACCTTATACCTAGAAATAACACTAGAATATTCGTTTCGAAGTTTTACAACCAACACCCAAAGCAAAAGTTGTGTGTGAATCTCTGGAATATTTGGAAATGAATTTTGTACGTTCAGATAATTTTCCAGAACTAGAGAATCCTTTCGCATGAACACCAGCACGGAGCGAAACAAATAGAATATCGCATACACAAATTTCTGTTCACCCTGTATAAATCTCACCGCTGTACATGGTGCTCCAATTTCGCTAACTAGCCGTCCTGCATGATTAATAACGGGCGAATCGTGCATTCTGAGCAAAGTGATATTAAGTTGGCTTGTTAAAACTTTAGCCCGTGCACTGCAATGAAGTTGTGTGGAGTTCTGGGGCTACGTATCCGTTTATAGAATTACATTGCTCGTTCATCACGGGGTACAAGGTGTCAACTTAGCAAGGCGGCACAATTATCTCTCTTAGAAATAAAGATATAGTTATGTGCAAAAACATGAGCATATTACAAATTGCTTTTTTAATTGGCTATCTTATAAATGAAATCTAGATCAGATATTTGTTTTCTAATTTTGTACGTGGACGATTTAAAAATTAATAAAATTAGGTAGTAATGCCGCTCATGAACCCAAAAATAGACTAACCTAAAATAGGAAGCGGATTCTTCTCTTCTGATTAAAAATCTTATGATGAGATTGCGATACTTAATTAAGCTTTTTTCCGTAGCGTATTTATTCATATGATTAAAATATTTATATATTTTCACACAATAAGAAGAATATGAAAAGAAGATATCTTTCTCCTGCTAGTACTATTTTTAAATTCAGAACATTACAAACCGTTTAGTGAAATATACCGATAGAACGGACGTAACAGCGTCGTAAAGGTTAATTTATATGCACCTTGTATCCCCGCAAATCTTCAACGACGCAAGCGAGCAGCGCGTCGCGGCCCACCGTCACAGTCACGTTGGAAACTGGCTCTACGAAGCGCGGGAATAGGGATTCTGGAACAAATAGCACGTAAATTAGGAAAGATATAGAAGAGAGTCGATCTCTTTCTTACTACTCTAGGGTGATAAAACATGTAAAATATTTCAAGCTCAAAACATCTTATTACTGAATAATCACCTAATTAAAAAAAACCAAGCCTAATATAACTGATTTTATAAGTTCAAAATATATAGATATCAAAACTAACAGTTGTTGACACCTATTCTAATCTACCTCGTAGCTCTAGTAGGTTGTTTGTTTAGGTAGTTAGGTACGATAACCCTCTTTAGAAATTATCTGTCAAGTAAATCTGTTCCTTAGTGAACGTGTACGACATCCACACATCCACGAGCGGATATGGAGTGATTTTATTTTAGGGCGGGACCATCATACACCACAAGATGACATTAAACTTACTCGTACATTTTTATCAATTCTCCTTCTATGTCTTCGTTACTTTAAAAAAATGCTTTGGTTTTTTGGCGCTTTTACTTGCACGTGACTAGCACGGATTATTTCTATCCTGTTGTTTGGACAGAAATGGAAATCTTGAAAAATCTGTGTTTCAATTTACTTCGTGCCAAATTTATAGTAATTTATTCAGTTTATCGTGAATTGTTTATTCGAAGTGACATAACTGTGCTAACATACCATTTATCCGGACTTAAGTATTAGGAAATATACGCATATGAAACATGCTATACATACTAATATGTCTCACATTTTTACGTGTTCATGATTATATTCAGGGCTGTGACGCCCCGAAACAGTCAGCGTAAAAACGACACCTCCAAATTTAAGATTTGGCTGTGATGAATGCTTCTCCTTGGGAATGTTATATTTGCCTTTCAGTATGACTGTGTCTTTCAGACATTACATTTAGTTTGAAACATATCACTCAACATTCCCTTGACTATATGGTGGGTCCTTTAAGTGAGACGGTACCACCAAGTGTCACCTTAATGATAATGACGATCGGTTTATCGTAATAAAATAAAAATACATAAATACTAAATCAAGTCCCTCTGTATTGAACGGAGAAGGTTATATTTAAGAATCATATTGATTTACTACCGATTACCGTCCGTGTCCTCAAAAGCTACTAATTTATTCACTAGGGAACGTTATGGCGACGCTGGACGACCAATAAGGTGTATGAATTATATTCACCGTGAAATTTAAAATACTGGCGGACTCATCCCGAAATTAAGACGTATAAGCATAAATTTGCTGTCTCATGATTTTGGTGTGAAAAGCAGTTGTGTATTACATACTAATTGATCATTATGGAAAGCCAACCTCTTTTCTTCTTCGTAGACAAATATCAATATCATAACATGTAATTAATATGTATACAAAGGTACCATATAAGTGTGCTTATATTGTAATTTTGTGTTGTGTATCAATAAATAATTATATTTCAATTTTTATATTTGAACACCCCGCATGCACACCAGACACATTAACGCTTATCTCAATAACAAGATCCGCTTATGATCTCTGGTTTATTTAAATCACACAAGATCTGTAATAGCTTTCCATTAATACATTGTCCAAATATTGTAATTGTCGTGTAAAATACGCAACGGAATGTTCAAATATTCCGTAAGCAGCGCGCCGCACGCCGCGCGATGCGGGAACATGACAATGTGACGGCTTTATTATTCCAATATATCCATTAACCGAATTATCGACGTATTTTAATTAAGTGTTTGAAATAGAATGATAATTACCATGGTAAATAGATTTATTTAGATATTACAACTAATAATGATGCCTCTGGGTGTAGCATCCTTATTCGACAGGATCCCATTTTTGACATTAGAAAAAGTATCTGATTTGCCTCGTTGAAAAATTAGGTTCAAGTAAAATTTGAACCTTGGACCTGTCGATCGCGAATGTTCACAACTTTATTTTGTAAATAATTAATACCGAATATCCAGATCTTTAAAAAAGTTAAATGGTTACAAACCTCACTGACATTTCCAAAAATATGAAGAGATTGCCCGCCTACACAAATTTGTCTGTCAAATTATTATGTTCAAAGTTCGCGTTTAAATTGAGTTGCGAAACCTCGGCTTGATTCGTGAAGTGACAACTTTAATCATTTCTATTGTTTCACAAAATGCCCATTAAGGGCTAATTAGTTCACCGCTTATAAAAGTTGACGATATTATCTTCACAGCACTTTTGAATCAAACAGCTTTATACACGGTTTTTCATTGTTAAACACGGCCGCAACTAATTTCGCAATTAGCCGTCGAAATAATTAGTCAATACTGTTTCAGAGAGTAGCGAAATTCAGAGCGTGTATGTAAATACTAACATGATACATATGTCGATGTGAACGAATTCTCTGAGCCTGCAACAATCTATTTAGGCTAAACAAGCCAAGACACGGAAAAATATCCGCGAATGATTGATGAGTGAAAACGCGAATAGAACAAATCCATCGCGCGCCCATCAATCTTGGCGCGCGCACCGCCGGCTATAAAATAAAGAAAATACAAAATTTCATAACCTAGCGTATTGGATTGTAGATTTTAAGGACGTGTTAGATTTATTTTATTGAATTTAAAATTAAAATAATGCCTTAATAATGAATTCACCTCAAATTGAGTTTTTTCGTTGAAAATAATGCCCAATGTTTTTATACGTACATATTTTTTTTATAATAAAAATATTTTAACGTATTCAAGCAATTTTTAATTATCGGCTATGTAATGTTTTTAAACAAATTGTTCGAGTAAATAATGTTACAGATTTCTTATAACTTTTTTATTTATTTAATGTATTTCATGATACAATTTCCAGTAAATACAAACACATATCGTATATTCGGCGGTAAATATAGAATATTGTGCACAAATAATAAAAAAATGGTTTAAATAAAGAACTTGTAGTTTTAATTTCAAATTTATGAGATGGTTTAAACTGAAAAAAAGCGCTGCAAACAAAACCTTATTCCAACTTTTACAATTGATTTGGAATGTTCCTTAAATCCCAAGTATTTTTCGTGGAAGTGTGTCCACAGACTACACGCAAATGCAATTCTATTCATAGATGCCTTCTATATTTTGTGTCCGCCCTGCCTGCGACGTCTGGGTCTCTAATGAAAGAACAGCTTACAGAGCACATATAAACAATCCCAAAATGTTGTTTCTAATATATCCCACAAGATAGATGACTCCCGCAAATGCCTTCTTAATCCTCATACAGTTCTTTCAAATCTACTAACTACAAGTACGGTATTTGTTTCATACTTACTATTTATTATGTACAAAATTTCAGGGCAGGGTCGGTCAGGTGGAATTTAAATAAATCACCTCGGGTTTCAGGTTTATGATTTAATAAATGAGTGGCAAACAGTTTTAATATGATGCAAAATATTTAAAGTTGAGAATGTGCTTCTTGAATACTTGTAAAGTACGAGTATATAGTACCTATATATAGTGATTTATTCAGAAATTAGTCGCTTCCAGGTATTATTTAATGTCAGTTTTCATGGATTCTTTATTATTCCTATTGACTATTAGTATATAACTTTATTTGACAAACTCAAGCTGTACTAATAGCTAGTGGAATGACGAACATATATTAATAATCTAATCTCTTTAAACCATTTTCTTATAACATATAAACAAGACAAGAGTTTTAGACTAATCTAATCCTAAACTAATCTGTTATTTTCTTACATTAACCTATAAATGCTATAGATTTAGTGTGTTATGTAACACGGAATATGTAGTGGTCGATCATTAGTTAAGTTACGGGATATCTCTTGACATTTTGGTGGGCCAGGTCGCGACGGCTTAAATTGACTGCGTGATTGATATAGATCGCCAATATGAACATTATGTAGTGTAATCCGCTTAGCTATTTCTGTAGAGATTAGGCAAGTCAGACGTATTTGTCAGCTGTGGAACTGGTCTCCAAGATATTTACAAAATATCACGGAAATTATAACTTTTTTATGATGATTACTTAAAATTATTTTAGAAGTGTTTTTGTAATATATAACAATACGCTCTATTAACTATCTAAGTGGGTAAAAAGTGGTTCATATTTATGATAAAAAAGAAAATAATTGGTTAAATAATTGCTAAATTCACTCAATTTTAAATATTATTTCGAAGACTTTTAGAAACGGTTGTCTCCCACGAACACGATTGTAAAATCATTGCAAATGTATTCGACTAAATGCTAATGATTATTGAACTACATCCATCGATGGCATAACAAACAAATGCGGCCACCGCGCGTTAATAATGTGCCAAGTTGTTGATGAGGCAATGGAATTACGTGGCCACTTGAAATATGATTACGGCCGGCTCATCAACCGTAAGTGTTTACGGATGCAAGTGACGGCTCCCAACTCGTATTTACCTAATTGGTCCAGTATGTGACAAAAGTCCATGCTGGCCGTCGGAAAATTAGATTTTCTGCCCACCGCCACCCGACTCGCCCGTGCGCGCTTTACTTACCTCTTTCACCCTAAATTGACTCGCCCCTAATTGAAAACGCGTCAAAGGCCCGCGATTAGACTTTTTGATATTTTTTGTCGGTGCAATCAAATCAGGCTCCATTGTGGGTTCACTACTTGTTTTTATTTACTTTTCTCACATCATGTGGTCACAATTAATTAATGGTATTGGGTATGCTTTTTAAAATGTTGATTTGTTGTATTATTTATTTGGTTTTCATCGCTGTTTACACAAAGCGATGAAAACCAAATAAATAATTCAGCAAGGAAATACAACAATTTCGAATAACGGAATCGGAAGTCACTTTTTGAAATAGGAACATTTACATTAATATAAGTCTTTTAAAACATTACTTACCAATATCTGTCAAATTGTCAATGTGAATTATTTACATACATAAAATCTAATACACCCATATATATATTCAACGTTATCAGTACTTTTATATATTTTTGTCTCAAATTTTATTACAAACTAGTACACTTTCCGAAGTTAATCAGTTACAAATTTAGCTCATTCCATCACAGTTGAAAATATCTCTCCAGATCGGATCGCAGTCTCGTGTGGCTTCGCTCGCCTACGAGTGGTCATTCATGAGTATCGATTTTATGCAAAATGCAACAAGATTCACTTGAACAGCCGTCTGTACTGTGGGTAGCTATCTAGCGGATAGCTGGCTAGTGGATAGCTATCTGGCGGACAATTACATCGGCTCCGCTATCGTGTAAATGGACGGAATGTTGCCACACGCTCGACACGTTGAAATGTGAGTGCTTCATATTGCGAGTTGGGATTAATTAAAAATTTGGCTAGATTAATACAGTTACGAATTATTCAGTATCTCTTTTTAATCTTATAGCTTGTTCCTCATACAGAGAATCGAAGCCCATGGTCCATTTTTTCAGCTTGTCATTATCATATTAGCCTATGTCACATAAAACTCACCCTTATTTCGTGTTTCAAATAATGTTGAATTCTTACTGACGTGAAGACTGTGTTAGTGTTGTGTTAATCAATTTAGGTGGATGTTCTGAGAACGGGTCCATGTTGTGAGCCGGTGCGAACACGTCGGTCCGATCGGACATCGTGTTGCGAGGTTACAACCATTGTCCGATTTTAGTGCTTAATATAGCTGTCAGTTAATTGGTTCTACATCTCTCTCTATTAGTTTATGTTACACTAAAATAAACATTTTCTGTTGTGATTTTCTTCATATATTTTTCATTTTGAACATCTAAGAGCTATGACGCATTTATATTCGTATTTAAATTTAAACACGTTTTTTAAATAAAACTACGTGTAATTAACTAAGTCAGTCACAGAGAGTCCAGGCCATAGACCGGTTTCGAAGCGGGCTGCATCCAGGTTTTTCCCTGCAACTTTGGTCAGGTCATCTGATCACCACCTGTGTTACGCTGCACGCCAATCAAAAACCCGTTTTCTTCGATATGTGCCCAGCCCACTGCCATTTCAAAGAGCTTCAAAGGTTAATAAACTATCATACCTACATGTTAAAATATAAAAAATGAAGTAAAAAGAATTAAATTATTTTTAATCTGGCATTATAGTATGAAACTACCAAGTGAAATTGGATAAGGAGAGAACAGGCAGTCGGACTTTCGCATTTGTACTCGTAATTGGTTTGATAATTATTAACTTTAGACTTAATACTGTATATTCTTATTGATGATTTGGTAACTATACTAGCTTAGTTGACAAGTTTATATGTTTTTCATTTTTATTGTGTCGTTATTTGTCTGTGTAAACTGTATGTTATAATATTGAGCTATGTTGTTATTGTTAAACATGATCAGTGAATTTGTAACAAATCAGTGTAAACAACTACTTTGGAAGAGCGGGCTCTCCAAACACAAGTATTTTATACTTAAATGGAGGACCCAATCATATATGAGCTATTGTAAAAAGAGTCTAATAAAGATATATTATTATATTATTATAAGGTATTAAGAAGAAATAAAAAGTTAGTTTTGAAATAATATATTTGCCCGGCATATTAATTTTATTGTACAACGTGAAAAAAGTTAATTAATGTATCCTGAACAACTTCAATGAATTTGTCTACGAGTAATTTGCAGTGTCTACGAGCGCTCTACGAGCTACGAGCTTCGTAGCACCGTTGGCTACGGCGTAGCTACAACGAGTCTCATAATTTTCATTATTATTACGTACTTTATTACGTACTAACTCTCCACCCAACCTTGTTTCGTGGTTTACCCCTTTATAGCCGGAAATCCAGTCTTAAAGGACAGACTTACTACATTTTCGGGGGAATATTTCTAAAATTATTCTACGAATAATTTTAGTGTTCTGTAAATTCCGTGCGAAGTTTTCTCATTTTCCAATGTAAGACGGTAAATATAAAAATTCTATTTCGAACTAGTATTACTTATAAATGCTAAAGTTTCTGAGAACGGATGCTTGTTGGTTTTACGTCATACAAAGTTTTAACACGTAATATACTCGTACGATTTATGGATAAGCTTTTATTGCAGTCTTTCAAACAGCAACTGGGCAGCGATTTTCTTTGTTTTATCTTGAAATGCTTTTTTAATATAAATATTTTTTATGGCTTTGTATCGTGTGTATTTGTCATAGAATAGGACCACTTGTCCCCTTTAATATTGTACGAGGCGAGTAAGGGACACAAAGTCTAATAGGCACAAATAGAATTTCCATGGATGGTTAAGGTTAAGCAAGTGGCTGATTGACAGACGAATTTTCAAAATTTTCTGGATTATTTTTTATATTGACCAAGGCTCAGCAACGTCTTCGTGTTGTGTGGTTGCATTATAAATTCAAAACAAGAAAGAGAGAGAATTTTGGAAAAAAACCAATACGTACAATATATAGCTACACGACATTAAAGTAAAAGCAAATCCGGTAAAAGGAATACAGTCTGTATTGAAAGTTATAAAAATATTTGGCGGGAAGGCTGGCGTTATATTGCGGATATAAATCAGTTTTGGCAAAACCTGAGTGGCGATTGGGAAGGCGGCGGTGGCGCAGTGTGGTGGCGCCGATCCACGCTACCACCGAATTTGAAATTATGAAACAAATTGAAATATCTGATGTAGTATTTTGAACGAATTTACATGTCACTCATTGTTTATCGAAGCCTACTTGCAGCTAGTCGCTGAGTCAACCTTTATTACTGCTTAACTGAAGGGAATTAACCAGAGGACATGTCACTATTTAAAACAAGTGTAAGTTAAACGATATTTCAAAATCAAAAATGGAAAGCTTCAGCAGCATTCTAGCTGAGTGTTTGAGCGTTTTACGACGCAAAGACGTCGTGTATGTACCAGAGTGCTTATATTCATGTAGATAAAGATAAAAAGTACGACGAAAACACGCAACTGCAACGGTAATACAACTCTCAAGTAAATATGTACATATATTTGTTATTATCGCATCACGCCGCGACGCGCTACGTTACCATGTTGGTTTATTTATTTGAACTAACTTTTTTTGCACTTAATAAAGTATAAAATATACAGAAATTTATCCCATGAAGGATTTCATGTAGATACTTCAGCTGAGATGCAGGCTATTTATACCCTATTAGTATTCAAACGGCGACAAAATAACGAGTCTTAGACACTTCTATTTTCAATTTATTCCGAATTCGGTGCATGCCACCGAACCACCGTGCCACGCGGTGTCGTGCGCCGACACTCATCAAACATAAATATAACCTCGACATGAAAATATTACGCTTGTCACCCAAGACAGTCTACATTTGACAAAACATCTATTTATAGCAAAGTTGTGTTTAAGGTTTCGTAGATAAAAAATAATTTATTTTTGTAAGTCTTGAATATTTGTCTGTCTGCGAGACAGTATCACTTTATACATTGAAAGAACATTAATATGTTTTTATCAATCAATATAGTTTTATAAAAACATATTCTGTAGATGTTTTTTTGTTATAAGAATTGTTTTTTTGTTATTCGTTATGTAGTTCAAATTAATCTAATGCCAAAATATTATTCGAAAATTGTTTTTTGAAAAAATATGTGTGTTTGAAGGATATCTCATGTGCCATAATTTTTATTGCTACAAAGTGGCATACGCCACGTCGTGTGCCAGATCGTAAGGAGAGTTTATTATTTTTGGGCACATCAAATTCATTTGGTATTAATTTGATATTAGCCGATTAATGTTTCCATTTTATATACAGAATAAATGAAATGGTAAATATATCAATATAGATATTCAGAGAGGTAATGAACTCTTAATTGGTTCTAAATTATCGCATCGAGTCATAAACTCACAAATCAACTGTTAAACTGTAGTAATTTTATTGCTGAGAGGGCACTTTCGAAAACGCGTTTTCATGGGCTATAAAGGTTGTTTTTACTGAAAGCGGAAATATCTAGGTGAAGCGGATTGTGAGCGAGTAGTAAAAGTTTTAAAGCATCGTGTACACCGTCAGCAAACTGTTTCCCGGTCATATCGCTAGATTGGAAACCCGCGCGTGCCTGACCAGGTTACACTACATAGAATCCAAACAAATATATGGAAGATGCATGCATAGACGAAATATTTTAATCTTTAGCACTCTGCAACACCAACTGATTATATTCAAGATTCATTATTAGTTATGTATATGTTATGTATCACACTCGAAGGCATTCATTACATTTGCTCCGTGAACGAATTCTGTAGTGCGTTGAATTTCAACCGTAAATAGTAGCCGTTTTGGCGAGGAAACCGCACATCGAAAAACCGGTAAGCGTCGCGTGAAATTCTACCGGTTGCCGGCACAGACGGCGAGAAATATGGCCAAACCGTACCACAGAGTTATAATAAATCCATACCCCAATAAATTTCATATAATAAGCCCACGTTTGAAGTAGTTAGGTGTATAAATAATAAATCAGATTGTCTAAATGTTACGACTCAGTTACCTGCTTTTTAATACTTAATTAGTTAGGATATAATATTAGTTAGGATAAAGCACATATATTATCATATAATTTCAAAGCGAGGCTCTTGTCGGTGGAGTTCCTTCCATTGTTCTCTCTCCAAAGCCAACTTAACGCATAATACTCACTTTTACTTTTATTTGTCTGATGTAACTATATCTTGGTCTTCCTTACACTTTTGTCATAACAAGTGTCCTAACATTTTCCGTCTATAGCATAAATCACATAAATAGCAAAATTAAATCTGGCAAGAAAATAAATTGTTGTAACTTACGTATCTATTTCTCTAATTCTGTGGAGCACACAACGATATGTGACTGTTGACGGTGGCGACCTGTACCAGGACTTTGGAAGGCCATCCGATGTCGCCATATGTATATCAGCTAAGGTTCCAGTAACGTGCATGTTAACGAAACATTCACCATCGCAAGTTTAAACATGCATCGAATTTACGCAAAACGTAGCACTATCAGCGTTCGTGTAATTCTATACTTGATTTTGAAACTTTGTACCTACTTTATTTTATAACATTTTGAAACTTGATACTATATTACTGCAGATGTCTGCATTAATATAGTACTGCAGGGTTGCCAGACGACCGTGCAGAAAGGTCGAGGCAGGATATTGCAAGTAAGTTAAAAATATTAAAATTGATTTTATTAACTATACCCTACCTATACATTTTTAATATGATTAAATTAAATTTCCTAGATTACCTAATCAACTAAATATTATTTCATTAAAATTGCAATTATTTTAAGAATAAATATTGGCTAAATATAGTAAATATTGTTAAAATAGTTCCATTAGCGGGGAAATATCAACCATAAATAATAAACTGACTAAATTTATATATTTTTTTTTTCTTTTCTGTAAGTGTTATGGGTACTTAGGCTAATAAATGAAAAAAAAAACTTATTTTAATAATAATAAAAGTTATATTCTTATGTCATTATTAAAACAAGTTTGATTTTATGATATTCACCCCGAATAAGTGTAAGTATAATATTAAGTACCTAAATAGTGGTTTATTTGTGTTGTGCGAGGTCGAGGATGCGGTGGTTTTGAGAGAAATGCGCGGTCAGGTAGAAATTTATAAAGATTATCCATCAAGGATAGGAATTTAGGGCCAGAAACAAGTATTTTCATAGAACTTTTTCTTTAATCTTCCGCGTGATCCAAGGTGAATTCACAGTTGCCACGCCCAAAAGCCCAGATCCATTTAAAATTTGAAGCTTTAGTTGAGATTTTACTACCGCGATCGTGATCTCAGAATTGTAATTAATTATTTTGAATTATTGACTAAACAAGAAAAAAAAAATGAACTAAAAGCCGAAAAATATGTCAAATAGCTGCTGTATACATGTATATTTACAGAAACATAGAACATTTTTACTAACAATTTTTTCAAAGTCTATTTCATTGGACGGATGTAATTTAACAATCTGGTATACCACTCATCGATAAAATAATATGAAATTCACTATACGCCATTCATACGTCCCCACTACTGCTGAGGTCTTCCTCACCAGTAATGAAGAAGAAGTCTGAGCCATTATGCGACATGGGTATGATTATACCACATACTACAATATAATTTACTTTTTAATTAGATGTCTAAAAATATTAAAATTGTTAGTTGAGTATTTATTCTAGTAGCATTACGGAGTAATTTGGAATATTAGTCAAAGAGCTGCGTATATCAGCATTTGTGCATACTCTCAGCATTGCCAGTTGCATCGCAGCTGACTCGAAGGCAACTGGCGTAAACTTTAAGTAAGAGAAAATTTGCTTTGAAATATTTTCCGAGACGAAAATGCACGGCAAATAAGGAAGCTCCATGTACACTAAGATTTCTCTTAAAATAAATGCCATGTATATTTCTGTCTCTTTCCGCTGATATATAAAATTTTAAAGCAAGTCTATTTCGAATATTACTTATGCTGAATATGCACTTTTATTATGAAATATTTAAGGAGATTTCACGTTTTAAAATATGGCAAAAATTGTGTTTATTATTGATTTATGGACGGTTTGCTGTTACTTTGAATGAACATTTACTGAATTTTACTAACATGTGTATCTTAGAAATACTAGTGTATGAAATGATAGGACCGTCAAATTCAATGCACTTTTTCAAGTTCAATTTTAAATTATATTTATAATATACTTCCCAAAGTATCGAAACGCCAAAAAATTAGAAGAAATGCCGAAATATAACAATATAAATTTAATTTTAAAAAAAATTATAATACGGGGAATTACTCCGTTATTTCAGCTTATGGATTGAGAAAATCATTATTATTTACATTATTATAGGTGGAATTTGAAATCAAAAGTAACGTGAAAACGCGGAAGGAGATGGATGACAAGGAAAATACGCGAGAAAATTCAAAAGGAGCAAGGTGGAGCGGGAAAATTGGCTTCATTAGATAGAGAACGAGGGCGCGTTATTATTATACACACGGCTGCGATGGATGGCGAGCGAACACTGCCGAAAGTTCAGCTCAGACTGCTGAAATGTGTGACATTGGTAACGGTATTCCGTTATTCGTTTGGAACAGATTTAAGGTTTTAGGGTAGATAAGATATTTATTGATATCAAAGTACATACAACAAATAGTATAGTAACATTAATAATTAAAGAACCCAGTGTACATAACTATAAAGTCATAAATGGCCAATATCTCAGTGCATATTATACACTAAGAGATTTTCAAATACCACTTGGAGGTATTCTCTACACGGGATTGCGTGATTAAATGCTGTTACAGCTGTGAAAAATAAAAATATTTTGGTAGATTAGAGAGTGGATAAATAAATAATAAATAAATATATTGGGACAAATCACACAGATTGAGCTAGCCCCAAAGTAAGTATTTGTATTATGAGATACTAACTCAACGATATTATATTTTATAACAAATACATATATAGATAAACATCCAAGACCCGGGCCAATCAGAAAAAGATCATTTTCCATCATGACCCAACCGGGGATCGAACCCACGACCTCTCAGTTCAGGGGCGAGCACTTTACCACTGCGCCATCGAGGTCGTCAATGGAATGATTGAGTCGTGGATGAATTAAGTGACTATTTAATGAAAATAAATAAACAAGATGTGTCCCTATGTGCTACACCAAAGGCAAGCTGGAGAAGGTGTATAGTAGATGGAAAATAAGTAAGTAGTTAATAGTGTTGATTTAATGAAGTAACATTTCTCGTAGTTATTAAAGTTAATTTAATTATCATTATCGAAATTTTCCTATTCATCGAAATCGTGCAATTGTATATGAAAAATAGTCCTTCTTTTGTGGTTGAGGTTATCTCGATGGTTACCTATATTCTGTAGTAACCTTAATTTTAATAAAAATAAGTTTTGTCCATATGATTATATTCTGCATGATTTGATGTATTGTTAGGAGCTAATATTTTACTCACAAATGAAAGACGATATGATAATGAGGAGGAATTGTTGGTCGTGAAATAAAAAAAGATATGATGTCTAAAATTCATTATTTTATTTATTGGGAATGCAATTATGACTATATTTTTCAAATAACATATTTATTGCAATAGCAATAAGATTACCAAAATTATTTAGAAAAGAAATACAACCATCGATCGTCCATTCAAAGGCCCGTATTAAAGTTTAGATACCCAAATTAAGGGAAACTACTCTCTTTTTACGAGGAAAACTTCCTAACCGCTTTTATACAACGAGCACAATATTTTCCGATAATCGCCTGCAAATCGGTTCGGTTTTTACCCAAATTTGTTCGAGTAATATACTTGAGCAGAGAAAAAGGTTTAGCTCCGCTTATGCAAAGGAAAATTTTTAAGATTATGTTTTTTTTGTTCAACATGTTTAACTCAGTATCTATATTTTTTACTATTTTATAAATGCTAAACACTTCGTTCGTTTGATAAGTTTTTGATTGAAATATATCACCAAAAAAATTACCAGTTGTAAATTTTTTGAAAAACGATAGCTATAATAAATGAAATGTGGATGCGTGCACGAATATAATCAAATCAGTTTTTATGAAACCGAAATTTGAGTTTTAATATTTTCTACATTATATAAAGGACCTATTGTCGTGACTTAGGCACTTATGTGTCACTGAAAGTTTAAAGCTTTTTATTCCGTGAATTTCCCACAGGAGCAGATTTTTTTGAGGAATAAAGCCTACGTCTTTTTCTTGTCTATGCAAAATTTTAAGAAGATAGGTAGAGTAAATCAAGCGAGAATAGGTTACAAACAAAAAATAAATAAAGATACTTTTGCATTTATAATATTAGATGGATTTCGTTAAAACGCAAAAGACAACGTAACAATTAAACGGTAATTACTTCAAATGTTAATGTGCGATAGAAAATTACATGCGATAAACTATAACAATGGAGTTCCGTAGTCGCGTGTTGGTTTATGTGGCAATTGTCGACGCGACGGGCATTCCTCGGCGCTAGTTGAGATAGCGTCTGTTCCATTTGGTGCCCGGTCTTTTGTTCCCACAGGAGACGATACGGAGTTTTTTCTAAATATTTTTTTTATCCGGCATGTAAATACAATTTTCTCGTTAACTAACAGAACAATATGTAACTACATTTTTCTGTCTCCCAGTTGGGTTCGAATGCAGATTAAACATTTTGTGAGTATTTCAACTATTTACATTGAATATTGTTATTATTATATCTGGATCTGTTATATAGGTATATTTGTTTTTACGTACAATTGATTTTATGTACAAAGGCAGAACGGGTAAGTGAGCCAGTGGTAGACAGTGGCGTAGCTAGGTGACTATTGCTCATGGTGTAAAAAGGATCCAGAGCTCACCACCCTCAACTTCAACTTCAAGTTTTATTACTAAAAATGACGAATATGCGATCAAAAAATAGCGCTAGTGGCTTGTCCGGCGGCCTCTTGAGTGATGCGTCTCATGACCTGTGTTAGGTGCCTATGTGATGAGAGCTTCGGACGCGCAAGGAGTTACATCACCGCAGAGGGCGCAAGAAGTTTATACCGGAGGTGACGACCAACAACAAATTGTAGTTTGTAGCACAACTACACCAAATAATCATATACAAAATACCAAGTTCTCAACTCTGAGCGAAGTTCACCGACTTGAAATGAACGGTGATTATATAGTTGTGTAGGATAGAAAAGGTCATTAGGAGTGTTCCAATAATTATTGTTTTTGAGTCAAACGTAAAATGATCAATTTAGTAAATACTGCTACACAACCACCGAAAGTAGATTTAAATATTGTCTTCAATCTGACAAACACATTTTATAGAGTGTGTGGTGTCAGTTTTTATTCAAGTTACCTAAATGTATCAAACAAGAGTTTTGCGACTACCTGCAATCATTTGGTGGCAAATGGTTGCATACACACTAGACTTTGGATTTGTTCTTAATTGAGTCAATGTAATATACGCGTGTTGTTTAAACACAAAGTGCTAGTTAAAACATTTCATAACAAAGGGTTAGATTTATTTAACCTTTAGATTTGAAAATGCAACTCTCAAACAAAACCCTAGTGTAGCGGAGTTAGACAAAGCCGTACTTTTGTTATGGTGTGTTTAGAATTTGTAGTCGACTACAAGCCACGAGTCATTCACATCACGTGCACAGTGTGGTTATTTAAATTTTTATTCCATCTGAGGATTGAATAGAGTAATCTCAATTAGGCTTTGGGTATTAAACCAACTAGAGAGACCTGACAAAGGTACGAACCCGGTGGTTATACGTAGCTGTAAAATGATCGGCGTTATTTTTGTTTGGGAGTCCACAGTGCATATAGTAAGCATTAACTTGCCCGCACTGACATTTACAAACTATTATTTTAGGTTAGCACTAATGGTTACACCAGTTGTTTTAATACTCAAAGCAATCAGCAAACGAACAAACAATAGATTTAAAACGCTAGAGCGGCCGGCACATATTTTGTGGAATCCAATAATTCCTTTTTGAATATTCTATAGCTCATCCAGCAAAAAGCTAATCCTGTGAATAATGGGTTATAGATATCACGGCGGGGCAGGCGCGCCGAAAAATATGCTGATTGTTCCCGTCGTGTGCTCGCCGTTTTAATACGCCATTTAAATAATAAATCTCCAGTCTGTTGATGTTTTAATTGCCTTCATTGCTATTTACAGCGGATCCTTTGTATTGACCGTTCGTAATAAACGCTTAGATTGAGCGTCAATTAAACAATTTTATTCAGCAATTAGCTTGGTAACATACTAAGGATATTTTGGAAAATACAACTCAATGTAGCTATCGAATAGGTTTTCAAATATTTACAATTATAAACTTGTGTGTGTATGTTTTTTTATTAAATTGAGAAATGCAGAAATTAAATAAATGTATATTGATTGAAAAATTAAATATCTATATCTGGCTACTGAAAATTCTGTAAACCAACATAAAAATGAATTGGATTCTATCTTGTTTGTTTTATGAACTAGTAGTAGGTAGTTATGCAAATGTAAATCCGCTTTAAATGAACAATAAAAGAATTTCAATCAATTTTGAAGTGTACTTGTGAACAAAATGAATACTTTTGTATACAAAATGAATACTTTAGTGAAACCGATGAATTTTAGAAACGAGAAAAAGTTCGCCAATAAATTAGACGGGCAAGCGGCGGGAACTCCAGCCGTTTGAAGTCGCATGGATCACTTGGCGGTAAAGGTCTCAGTCCATGGCTGCTCACCACATGAAGTTAGATAGTTCGGATTTTTTTAACAGACTTAAGAATTTCATTCGTTTAATATTTGAATTTGGTTCATGTAAGTAAACTTAATGGCACTATATCAAAGGACTTGAAACAGGCCCAGTTGAACGAAGTGACAAATCCAGGATCGACCGAAGAAGTATGGATAGAAGAAGATGAATTTTAATCTTGGATAAATATTTGGCTATTTTATAGCTCAAAAGAATATAGTATGCACTAATTATTTCAATTCGATAATCTGTTTCGTGCGACATGAAAGGCCTGTATCTAAGCCAAAAGCGGCCATTTCGAATAGAATAATTCTGTGACTATGTCATTTCAGGTTAATTGAAGTATATTTAAGACACATGTTTGTCGAAATAATTTTCCTTGGTAACAGGTACAAATATGAATGTATTCACATAAGGTAAACCTTGACAGTTATTGGCCTTATCAGAATAATATTTTTTTTATTTTAATAATAAGGTAACAAAATAATAGTTATTTCTATACAAGTTATATACTTCATATCTCTTTGCGAGCGTAATTCGTTTACTGCTTGAATATGTTTTTGTAAAAATAATATTTGTAACTCTTTTTGACTACAATTCACTGAGATTTAAATGCAAATGTACTAAATAACATACATTAATTTAAACCCAAATGTGATTAGAAAATCATGTATTTTGTTAACCGTAACGAAATTGTGGCCTAAAACAATATTACCGCCATAGAATGGTCGGAGGGCTGGGAAGCTATCACGTGTTATATGTTAACAATGCTCTGTAACGTCAATCTGTCATGTCATGTATGTATTCACATGGAAATCCTGCTTCTTTACAGCTTTTATTTAATACGCTAGAAATATTGCGTCTTCTCGAGCACATTGCGAAAAAGTAGTAAAGTTTTTATGGAGAGTTCAGAGATATATACTCGTACTTAACATATTTTTATAAATTGCGGAGTTTAAAGTCCTGTTCTGATCGGTCCTGATATAGTTTAGCTTTTTTAAAGAACATTATTTTTGTTCACAAAGAAATTTCATTTCCCTCTCTCATCTAAGCGTTTTGTAGGTTTTTTCCCCGCCATTAAATCTCGGAACCCACGGTCTGTTTTCTGGTCTGATCACTAAGTATGCGAAAGTGCGAGGTGGAGAAGAAAAAGTAGGAAATGAGATTTTGATTATTGTAAATTTAAAAGTAGTGTAGTATAATTAGTAACATTTAAGTAATTCTATACATTACGGTTAGAAATTCAAAATTTAGTAAAAATATAGCAACCAATTATATATATTAATTATATTATATTTAAAGTTAATTTGAGAACTCTAGCTTTAATTAATACAATTGCATTGCTATATTATTCCAAGTCTGCTTTTACACTAGAATATGGATTTAGATGCGGTTGTCGCTATTGGATAAGATATTTTTGAGAAAGTATTTAATTTCTACTTTCACCTGCGTAAAATCAGGGCAATAAATTATTCATATTAAAGTTTGCAACAAAATTTGTACATTTTAATATATAACATCATCGGAACCAGTCTTATCTATACATTTGAGTCCTAAGCATTATGCAATATTGTTTTGTCTAACATAAGATAAGATATTCAATTGCCGGGGTCACGAGCGTCGTATTTGATTGATAAAAAATGTAGTTCTTCGTAACATAATTATAAACACGAATAATCGAACAAATCGGGCTCATGCGAATGGAAAATCACAAAGAATTGTTTATTTTGTTACAATAGCAACCATTAATCATATTCTCCATTAGTCTCCACAAAATAACACAGTAGATCGTAAGCATGCACAATCTGTCTGTTTACAAACTTAAACAACACGTATGTAGCTTCGTAACTTTTTGCGGAAACTGCAAACTTTCTCCGTGCAAATAAAACATGTTCTAAGATCGTGATGTATCTTCACATTAAGTTCTATGTTCTACGTTGTAAAATATGTTTGAAAATACCTAAATTTTACATGCAACCCTTGTCAACAATAAAAAAATTAATCAGTAATAAATTAAAAAAACAAACAATTTAAATATTCAGGCACTTTAGTATTTTAACTTACCGTCGGAAGATGATGCATTGTGGATAATTAGCAGCAACACCACGAGAGTGGCCGCTGACCACGGCACATGTCTTTCTCCGTGCATCATGTATTACCCCATCGATATCGCAATCGAATGAACTTTGCAGACTTTTACATACGTGTCAACAAGAGAGTCATGGTCGGTAAATTCGTTCATTCATTCGCCGGCAGAATATGGAGCGATTAAATATTCATTGGAAGGCTGTGAATTGAGCGGCTGTTCGTTCGTGTATCGAGTTCGTATAGCTGGGGATCGAGCGACGGGCGGCGTCGTCTCGAGGCGCGCTGACTGCGTACTGTCTCCTCTACCTTTGTCTGTCGGTCGGATCCCGAGCGGCGCTTGCGTGGCGCCGCCTCGCTTCAAAAAGACGAACATTACCAGTATTTGTAACAGTTTGCATCAAATTGATATAAATGGAGACGGTTTTAATAAAGTGTAATTGACTTTTGCCAAGTTTGCGTCGCATTAATTTGGACCACGCTAAGACGCCCCGGGCAGGTGCGCCGCGCTAAGTACCGATGGAGTTGCTCCGCTGTTTGCTATGAATAATCTCGAATTTAAATTAATGATAATTATGATGAGTTTTTATAAGTTGGCTGTGATATTTTGGAGATTTATGTCAGAAACCCCTCACTTCTCTCCCTTTTATAACAGTTGAAATATGGAATGAAAATGTCGTAGAATCAATGTTGCTATAACCAGGTATTATTGAGGTAAATGGGTCTGTAAACCATAAGCTGTTTAAAATGAATCCGAAGTAGTCTTATTTCATAAATACAGAGTGCATACTAAGTTTAAGTCAATTCATAAACAATAAGTCCGTTATCTCCAAAAGTTGTACGCAGGTATTGATAAAACAATTATCGTCAGTTGTATCTTATTATAAACTTTGTATAGAAGTAAAATGAAATTTCTACCGAATGCAAATAGATTTTCTGTTATAAAGGTTTATAACTAAGGCATGGGTAATCAAAATTTTACAAAGTACAGATACAAATACAGACTTACGAATAAATAGACAAAACAAATAATTATGAAATTTGCAGGCCACGTTTAGCTGTATGGTGGGCTTATTGGAGGAATTGAGATTAAGTTGTGACAGGTGGCTAGTTCATTGCCTATGAGGAAAGTTTCAAATTTATAACCCTAATCCTTGCTTGCCTTTTACAATCTTCTCGAGGCAGCGCCGTATTTAGATTTCTGCGGCCCATAAACAGAGTATGTGGTGGAGCCCCTCATATCGTTTGTGGTTTACTGTTGAAAGTATCTTTATTATTAAGTTCAAGTTAAAGAAGAGACGAAGTTGGCGAACATAAAATTTATTCAAAATTTAACTAGTGGTACTTACCAGCAAAATTATTTTTCATCTGATTTTCATATCAATAAATGAATTAATAATATCATCGAAGTCTTCAAAACATCACTCTCTAAGAAAAGCGAAAATATTTAATCTGTCCTCAGTCATAAAACTTTGGAATTTATTTTTATAAGCTTCAGTTCTGACAAGGTTCTTTCAGCCGTACAATTTGTCACCATTAGTTTGAGATATATTCTCAGAATTACCTAAGCCTTGGGAAAGCACTCTTTAACATTGTTTTTCGAAATGTGAACACAAAAGGCGCCATTTGTTTTCATATTTCGTGCTGCTTGATCTCGACGATTTTAAAATATTAACTTTTTCCGCTCAGAGAAAATATATGTAAATTTATAACAAAACTCAGTATCGATTATCGATTTATCGACAGCCTTTATCGATTTTTTTTATGCGGTGGCGGCCCCCTTGTTGTTGCCCATAGGCAGCTGTCAATGTGGTCTGTGCATAAATCCGGCACTGGCGCGCGAGGAGAAGCATCTGGCGCATTTTGAGTTTCTCACGTAGCAGACCAGCATGTAAGACAAAAAAAAAACAATCCAGGCTTTACTAATTTCACTTATTTTAGGACCAATCGCAATATGATATCTGAGGATTTTTATGAAAAGTCATTTCAAAAAATAAACAGATGATTGAACACTTATCAGTTCGGTATCGTTTAGAACTCCGATCAATATTAATTAGAAGCCATGCGACCTTCTAGCTAAGTACTAATTAATTATAGGATCTTTTTTTTTTTAATAAACAAAATATAATAAAATTTCTTACAGTTAGTTACTTGAGGGTTGAATCAGACTGAATTTAATACCTACTTTTACTATGGCCTATTTTGACAACACTGCAAGTTAAAAGTGTTTACTGCAGTGCATCTTTTGTGTGAGAAGTTCATGTTTCAATAAGAAGATCGCTAGACGACGCAATATTATTCCCAATTGTTACTCGTTCGTAACTTCCACTCGTTGTTTCAAATTTTTTGTACAAATAAAAAAATAATAATCACGTCATCTGTCCCAAAATATTTTCGTTCCTTTTTCCTCTTTACCCGTCTGTAAAAGTTGTCTAGACGATAGAGCCACAATTTGTACATTGAAATAAATTATGTCTTTAAAAAATAATGTATTGTAATAAATTTAAACAATCTCAATTATCTACATCAACCTCTATCATTTCCAATACATTTAATTATGTATTATATATATTATTAATAAATGTTAATCTACAATTTTGCATAGGTAAATAAATAAATCTATATTTTGTATGTTAGACGAAACTTAACTAAATTTTAAATTTACGATAGGTAAAATTTAGCTGACTAGTAATTGGGGAAATGGAGAGACGCGAGGAGTAAAGCCTTGTCGAATTATGACAACATGCCATTGATTTATTGCTAAGTTAGATTTATTATCGAACTTAGAATAGAAGTTCATAATCGCAGCAGTATACGAAAATATGTGTCAATTTTCTATGAAGAAGTTGACACTAAATATATTTTTTCACCATATTAAGTATTTCAACAAAAAAAAAACAGTAGCTTTCATTATTGTGTTCCGTTTTGAAAAATGACAAAAGTAGTAAATTACAGGGTACTGTGGAAAAAAACCCTAGGCCAAGTCGGCAACGAGTGTGTTTTTTGCTGGCGTCTATAGGCTGCGGTGACCGCTTCCCATTTGGCACCTAATATACAAAAAACAATGTGGCATTGTCACGGGATGCGTTAAAAAATTGACAACAATGCTTTTGTGTACGGCAATATAATTGGTTGGCTGCGTCCGACAACGATAGTTACAGTAACGCGATCAAGTTCGAATTGAAAACTCGCATCTTTACAGATTTACCGGCAACTCGGCCAAAAGATAAATCGTTTTTTCATTTTTAAATATTATCCGATCTCAATAATTTTTATTATGTGATTGACGACATTAGGTTCTATAGGTTTTCTTTTTCATTTTTTTAACAGATTCAAATTTATTTGTTTGTGTAAGTAAGTAAGTGTATCATTATTTATGTGATTAAAATTTCATTGAAGTTAACCGTATTATAATAAACTTAAAATATTTTTTTGAAAAGAAATCTATTATCTTAATCTATATATATATTACTCTTCCGTTATTGAGTGACTGACAGACAACGCACAGCCGAAACTACTGGGCGTAGCAAGCTGAAATTTGATGTGTGTACAGTGTAGGGGAGCACTAAGAAGTGATTTTCTGAAATTCCCACGGGAGACGAATTTTTACTCACATACGAAGTTGTGGGCAAATGCTAATCTTAGAATATAGTAGGTATGCCAAAACGATTAATACCAAAATCAAATAAATTGTCATTATTTGTTTAAAGAAAAACGTTACACTATCGCTCTTTGTTGCACCGCACTATCGGCGTTTGCTACTAGCGCAACGGCGAAAGTATATTTTTCTAAACACCTATTTCGAAAAAATCTGATCGCTAGACTTTAGTCTAAAGTGGTTGGCGAAATAGGCGAAACCACGCATAAGTTACGCGTGGTTTGTCTATAAGGACATATTGAATAATCACTATGTGGATGTATTACCATATTAAGTACAATTAATTATTCAAGCTTATTGAGTTCACGGCAATCGAGTCTTCGTACGATGATATCGACGCAAATCTTATTAGCCTTGAGTGGGGGTGTAAGTTAATTAACTTCATATCGTGTTTGTTTACATTTGCTCTTATTAATTTAACAGACATCTGGAAACATAATATAGGATATTTTGGGCATGTTAAATGTTATGACAAATTAATCAAACAAGTTAATATTGGATTAGTGTGTTCGCTAAATATTCTGGCCACAGGTTTAGTTTAAATTTTATAGATAAGATGTTACGTTGTTTACTATATTATTTTTCGTATTAGCAAGATGACTTTCTTCTAAATTCGTGGTAATTCGCCATTCTTGGAGATATCCTATTAATATTATAAAATGGGAAAGTTTGTGATACATGTGTGTATGTTTATTCATTACTCTTTCACGCAAAATCTTTGTTATGAAATTTGGTATACGTATATAAAAATTACCCTACTTTTTATCTCGAAATTCCCACGGGAGCGAAGCGCCGATATGTAATGATCAATACACGTTATCAACACACTTGAAGTCGTAGTGTAAAATGTGTATTAATAAACGAATTCTGTAATAAGTGTGTTAAAAATATGTAAATATATATTACGACAAAATTAAATTACTATCACTATATACTATCTGATTATGTATCTTACAAATAATATTTATAATATTTTGACCAAAGTATTCTTACAATGTAAAGTTTCCGTCAACATTTTGATTCGGTTTCTGACAGTTTGGTACCTAACTATTTATGTAGGTAAATAAATAAGGCTGAAGTTCGATAAACGTAGATGAAAATGGTCCGTAACATACAGGATGCGTTGACTTCCAAAGACGTCAGAATTATTTAGTTATCATTTGTTATGGATAAAAATACTTTCTTTGATCTTTTTTCTATTTTGCGATATCGCTGTTAATATTGAGTCGTTATTTTTATGAATAATAGTAAATATGAATCAAAACGATATCTACCTCATTTTGATTAATATTTTTCTTAATTAAATATATAATATTTTAAATGAAAATTCTACTGGTATTGCTAAAATATAGTTTGTGTTGTTATTGTTTGATTAGCATGTTTGAATTCTATTTCCTGTTTAGTATTTGCTAGTAGGAACTATTTAGTTTAGAACCATTTGAGCTATAATTCTAAGTATGTGTGTTGTGTTTTCCGAGTGTTTTATCGAGAATTTCGAAATGTATTATGTATACAGGATTACTTGTAAAACACCAGCCACTTTGCAGCACTAGAAAGCTGACATCATGAACAAAAACATTTGTTCTATGAGTTTTGATATAACTCAATAAATTAAATAAAAAAATATTTTAAAAGTTTTTATTGTCCTGTCCTCAAATTCGTATATCCATGTTTGCGCATTCGCGTTAGCGCCGTCCTATGCCTCGCCTGCCATACACATTGAGTGTTTAGCATTAGAACGGTTATATAAAAAAAATATTTATTTTTTGGTATGAAAGTAACATAGTCATAATCATAGTGGTATCCTCATTTCTGAGGGTCGTGACCACCTGTAGCTGTGGTTATTGTAGACAAGAGCCTTCCGCGTTCTATTGTATTTTTCTCTGTGAGAAAATTTTTAGAAACTATGAAAACTAGACGAAGAAACGTCGTTGATTATGATTTCGCCATCTAGACCTGCGAGATTACTTGTGTTTTAAAAATAACCCTGTATAATACTCGTGTCTAGTTATTGTGTTTTAGGTAGATATAATTAAAGTCAGTATAAAAATGTCATGGGGGCAGACTTAAATAAAGAAAATTCGATTGCAATTTACAACAGCAATTTGGGGACACACTGTGCCGGGACGCTCGGCGTCTAAGCTTTACGAACCCTTTTTTCCTCCTTCGCAAATCGTCGGGGATTAAGCTTGGAAAGCTCACACCTTTTCACCAATATTTTTTGTGGTTGAACCGCCGGTAAACCGCTATGATACAAAGTGTTTCCCGACGATCAATAGCTGTTTTGAAAGGTAACTTTTCTTTACAGCTCTTATTGATATTTTGAAGAGGAATTGCTGAGATTAAATTAAAGGTCTTCAATTTTTTTTTCAACATTATTTTTTAGCAAGGAGGAAACGTTAGTTTGTGATTCAGCAAAAATTAAATGCAAAGTAGACACCTGAAATAGTACTGTAACGGGTGGTTCTCATTGAGACAAAGAGACGCGAATATATCAAATGTTTAGACGTATGTGTTTGACATATATAGGACATAGAAGCATATACTTCCTTCCATTTAATATCTGTCTATATATTTATAGATGGATATATCTATCCATATATACAACTAGATACGAGAAGAGTATAAACTGAATCACTGTAATTTGTTTTGAATTATTTGGATACGACATACACAACACAATTGTTTCTCTGCAGTCGTAGAAGGAAATATTGCGTTTCAACTTCTCAAAGCGTCGGCGGGCGTCTTTGTTCTGAGACATCAAATAAAAATTATTGCATTGTAAACATTCGCGAAAATCTTCTTACATGTGGCAAGAGGAACGTAAGAGCACAATGTATGGAGTAAAAGTTTGTTCGTTTCAAATTCAATATATTATGGCGAGCGTGCTCGCGCTCAGCCGACACCGAAACTCACTCGAGCGTTACTCACAGGAAATTTATTGTTTTTCTAAGAAAATTCCCTTCTCACTAAGCTACATCCTTGTTGGGCCCCAGGGGAAGAGTTGCAAAAACTTAATGATGTCTTGGAGGGGCTAGATTGTTTAACCTCATCCTGTTAGCTTAAACTCAGTCGAAGTCAGCGCAAAAACTTGTTCAGGATTTACCGAGAAAATATCGCTGGCTTATGTTGAAAGGAAGTTATTTATAGAATCTGGAAGTGTACCTGTATAAGCAATGTAATTCGCGCTATGACCTTATCTTCTTATACAAAGTAATTGAAGTAGCAAAGGGTCGGCTATTCGTAGAATCTCAGAAATAGTTATGAAAATTAGGATTTTGTTTATCTTATGTCACTTTTATCATGAGCAGTCGTTATACAATAAAATGAAATTATTTTGATGCCTATTTTAGTTTCGGGGAACATTTACCAGCATCTAGCCATAATAAACTAGCCTTAAACGAGTTCAGAATTTTAACTGACTTAAATCCTTACTTACTCTAAATACATAATACTAACTACTTATATAATAAAACCAATAAATTATGTTTATTTCGATATAAGCAAAATAAGATATATGCAATATTGTATTGCAAATGAAATACTTAATGCATCAAAACATTATCCTATAGGATTTCGTTTTAAGTTGTTGACATCAAACGCGAAACCTTATGTCATTTCTCAATGTTATGCAAACCAAAAGGGACCTGCCGCCGGCACAATTTCAAGATAGAGTCTTTTATCGGACACATAATAACATTCTGTGAAAAATCGTTAGCCCGTGTTCACATCACGGGCCACGTGCGCACGGCACTCCCGAGACTGATCCCTCCTTCTGCTTAGATTAAATTTGTTCCTATAAAAATAGTCGATAACGTGGAAAATGTGCAGATGTCGCCGGGCACTGTATGAGCCGATAGGGTTCGCGACGTGCCGCGCCTACGGAAATCATACACCGCCCGCCGACGCGTGACCCTAACATGCCCACTGAAAATATAAAACTGCTGAATCCTTTGCTCGACCGAATGTTACATCTACAGATGATTAACCCGAAACTGATGAATGGTTTCGTATTGTGAATTGAATTGGAAGTTTTAAGTAAAACAAACGACAACTCTCAGTTGACTATATTTGTGACATATAGAAAGGTAAGGAAAGCTTTTAAGTGTATTTCAAAGCACTTTCAAAAAGGCACTAAATTAAAATGTTTTATTTTCTATGCTCACAACGAAAAAGATTTAAGATTTATCGCATTAACAAAGAATTAGGGAAAGTGGTTCGAAGGAAACTTTATATTTTGTGATCGCGAACAGAAACTTGTACATTAGGTTTGAAAAACTGTGAATCATTCCGAGTTGGAGAATCAATATTTAAAAGCGCGAAAGTTGGAAACAAAATAAATCTTTTTAACAACAAATTTCTTTTGCTCTCGCCTTTCTCAAAGAATTAATTTATCATTTTGTTGGTATAGTTAGTTGTAGCGAAATTATGACAAAGCACTTTGTTGTTCTCGACTATTTATTAATTATCAAATGTAAGTAAAAAATATGGAAAGGAATGGGACTAATAAAATGTATATAAAGTTAATATGAAAATGTTGCAAGTATATCTTGAATATTGTTCAATATAATAAATAAATAATAAATTTTAGGCTAAATGAGTACAAATTCGAAAATTTGCGCAAATAAGAGCGATATTGTCCGAGATGATTCTCCATATTATTTGTTGCTGATGCTATTTAGAGCACGCGATTTTGAAAGATGATTCAGGCAGGCTTCTTTGTCTGGCCCTAATTAGATTATAGATATGACGGCCATTGTTTGCGTAGGTAAGCAGCAGTGTACCGTATATCCAGTGCTGGGGATAAGATGTTAATTCCATTATTAAATAATTATACCTATATTTTTCTTAAGTTATATTCGGAACTTGTTCAGTTCATATTTAAAAATATTTAAAAACATGCTTTTTATTTTTTCTTAAATACTAAACTTTAGCAAAGGAAAATTATTGTACAAAACATAATGATGATAATAATATTTCTGGATCATCAATAAATGATAGCAAATATAATATTTTGCTGTTCAAACATAGCATTTTTGTGCTTGGCCACGTATAGACGCATTGAAGATCCGCAATAGTTTTTAGAGCTGAAGCATTATTTTTAAAACAAATTTATATTTATATCATAGCTTAACTTCTGTACACAGCGATGGACAGTCGCCTTTGGGCTGGCAATAGTAACAATGCTGGCCGAAGATAATGCTGCAGCCCTGAACGATCAATCTTAGGGCTATTACGATGTTTTAGCGCCTTGATGTATTGTTTCAGCTTCAATAAAGTTTTGATGAATTTTCGTGTTCTCCTCCAGCCTTTGTTGAAAATGAGGCGTCGGATATTGATGAATAATTTGACGGTAAAGTAACGATACTGTAATTATTCAAAAGTTCATATCAAATATCGCCTTTTTTATTAAGAGATTATGGGAATGATCTTCCTCGCGATAAAGTGTATTTAGTAGTATTACAAGAGTCAATTTATTATTACGATCGGTCAATAGGTATGCTAATATAGTTTTAGATATTTACTTACATAGTGACACATTAAAGCGGCTTAAAATTAAACTGAAAAATGGATATGAAAAGGAAACGATTAAAATTCAAATAAAATACTGTATGAGGCATCTCCTACGGAGTCTGAAGCGATATGAACAAAGAAAAAAAAATGAAGTTTCGAAGTACTAAGTGGAATTTGAAGGCGATATATCACAGTTGTAAAACGTACAATCGAGAGCTGGCGTCACTTGCAAAGCTTAAGCGTACATGTACAGTGCCGGTTTGTATACTCCAAATGCCACGGGCGAAATTTATATAAGGCGCCCTAAAATAAAACCTCATTCGAAGAAATTAATGCGCACTCTTTTCTATCGAGCGCTCGTTGAACCTCGAAAAAAGAAGCACGCACGAAAATTTTTGGCTCTGAGCACCTATCTGAGCAATCTGAGCAAATAATTAAAAAAAAAATTGGCGCCTTTTCATGTTTTAATACCCAGGTCAGTAGCTTCACCTCACCCACCCCTTCTACCGCTACTAGGCGTACACGTGCGCATCCAGAGAACAATAATATTTCATCCATGCGCCATGATTCGCCGCTTAAGCGCGATAGGGAAATCGTAAATTCAAGGGAAAGAATTTTCTTTATAGTCACCTAAAAAGTTTTCGCCAAGCACGTATCCGAACGTAAGAGCAAATGGCACAGAATTGTTACACCATCCGTTTCTGTAGACACCCCTTTTTCAAATTTTCTTTTACAATGCGATGAGGTAATATGCGTTTTATTGGATCGTTTTTCTTTTGAAATGAAATGGAATTGTTGTTATGCGAAAATATTTTTCTCGCCAGTCGATTCGTTCTGAAAACATGTTCGCTGAAATTCTTATCGTATTGTGAGCTGCAACTTTATTGTTAGGTATAATTTATACCGGGTAAAGCCAATTTTACCTATTATAAACCTATATTTTAAATCGATATAAATGGAAGAAACGGACAGAAACTAACAGAAAAAAGAACAGAAACTTAAACTCAAAAATGGTAACCTAGGACGTTAAATACAGAACAGTATCAATCTACGACAAATTACGAACAAATCATCGCCCAAGAATTTTCGCGTTACTGCCAATCAAGGAGACCCACTCTTATCACGCAAGCTTTTTAAACTTGCAACAACGCCCCGACGCGACGTACTACACTAAAACTGCACTAAAACTACGAAAATGTATACAATATTAAAAAGAAAATCCTGGAAATAGCAAATGTTGTTTTCAGTGACGCAGTCTGCGACCTGACTGACAGATTCACGATTCTGCGGTAGGCTCGCCTGCACTTTTCACTGCGAACCTTTGTAGCGCTCCGAAATATTCATGTGCAAAGGCTGCGAAATTGAGTGTCTGCTGGATTTTTTATTACAAACTGGTGGAAACTATATCACATCGAACTGTTACGAATCTGCCGTTGAATAATTAAAATAAGCCATTGAATAGCGTTTAGCGCGGGAATGCTGCCTGCAAGGTTCCATGTTATGGGAACCTTGCCTGGGGGCCATCTTTAGACATTTTTAATTTAGAAGTTATTTTATAAGTTAGATTAATATTCATTGATAATAGACATCAAGTACAGTATGATAAATGGTAACATATGTTTCGAAATTGTATATTGTTGTTGTTTGAAAACGAGATAACGCAGTACTTAGATGTCACCACAGATATAGAAGAGCACAAATGTAATTTTAATTCTTATTGATGTTTGTATACATAACATTTCATTATTTCCATGCTACTTTCACCTTTACAGTATACTGCCTTTTGTTAATTACACATTGAAGTCTTCTTTAAATACTTAAAGTTAGTGCTATATTTTGGCTTACTGATAATCTATAGGTACCCTAGGGAAAACCGTCAAGGTATATAAAATATATATCTTAGGGAAGGATATTTTATACCTGCCTTTGTAAAAAAAATATTATATGTCTTAATTCTCTATCCAGTCCTATTTTTAAACATTACATACGCTTAAAAAGAAACAAAACACTTTATTCATATAGAGTAGCGTTTCGATAAAAATGGAAACATTTCAAAATAGCCGATTTGCCTTGTAGTCTGCGGTTACCTCGACTGAAGGAGCCGCGAGTGTGTGGGGTTCCAGGGATGAATTGCGCCCGGGCAAAAACTGATCATAAAAAACCAAGATAATATACATAAATTTAAAAAAATTGTCTAATTATTTATTCAACAGTTTACGTACATATTATTATTAAAAATATTTATTTTATATTAATTATGATTACAAAATAATAATATACCTGGCAAAATGGTGTGTCCTAGAATAAGTTTATTTAATTTCAAACTACACGTAAATTTGTTTGCATTCGCGCATAGACGTTTTTGCCCGGGCATTAACCATCTCTGTTCCGCGTGCACTCACTCTTTCAATGAAGGTTTTTGTTACACTAGACACAATTCATGTGCAACTTCCGAACCCTCGTAGTTTATTATTGTGTATCGGTTGATTTAAACGCTGATGTGCGAAAGATTACCACTCGTCCGCAAGGGCGTGAAATTTCTTCCGAAGTTTTTATCGTCTTCTAAATGACATTCGCCAATCAACCTTCACTCCAAATGTGATAAAAATATGCTATAAAATACACGAATAGTGAATAGATACACGGATAATAATAAGATGTTCTATTCCAACGATTTTATTGACACGCATTGAAAAATTTCCTGTGCGAATAAGGCGTTCGGTCTTATGCTTACGTACGTACTTTTGTACGGTAATTTACATCGAGCATTACGTGCTGTAAAAACTTAATAAAGTTAAATAGGTACACAATATACAATAAAGTGTACAGATTTCTATAATATGTAAAAAAATCCACGTCATTTAGGAGAATAACACGACGACTGGACACTGCGTTTGTTAAAAACAACGTCAAAGTTGACGGTGCAACTCGCCCTTAGATTATAGAAATTCTAAATTCTGTGACTAGACATTATATTCGATCACAAAATTATAAAATCTCTATAGAATAGACTCCTAAAACATTTTCTTTGTAACAAAAAGGTGGGAAATGCGAAACGCAATTACTGTTGATATTTTAGATCGTAAATGCAAGTGATTCGAAACGTCCCGCCTTTCTGGAAACATCGTGATAAAGACATCAATCACTCTTACCTGAGAACATTGAAATCCCAAAAGAATACACAGCCACAAAGGAAAAAGCCATCTTTATTTAACTTTTTGGCGTCCCGATTAAATAATCTACTTACGTAAAAGATTTCTGAGTAAAATAAGTTGCGACTTAATCAAGCTGATTGTATGACTACGAGTATGTAAGATTTATAAATCTGTAACCTATCTCTCTCTCACTCATCCTGCGAATTCGGGGTATCATTCCTAGATACGGCGTCTCGAAGGCAGAAAGAAAGAAACAATAAACCTTTGAAATTAAGAATCGGCTGTGATTTTGCGAACGGCCGCCTGCATGATGTCACTCTCCCAAGGAATGCTATTTTGCCGTGGCTTTAAATTAGTGCCTTATTCGCACGACATGTATGGGAGGATAAAGAGTGGTCCTATAAAACGGGGAGAGCACGCGCAGCAAAATAAAGAATTACAGACTTTTCTCTCTCATCTGAGCGTGCTCTCGGCGGTTGCTTTCATGTCTGTAATACCCAAAATCGGGGGGATCAGAAAAAATGTTTATTTTACAACGGGTCACCTGGCAGACATCAATAAAAATTTTAATTTATACTTAATCCTTATGAAATAAGAATATTCTAGTGTATCAATCATTTTGCCACTTAGTTGGTACTGGGTAAAGACCACTATTTTCACTGCTCGTATTTTTCTTATTTTACTCATCCTTTCAGAGAAAATAATATTACGATAAAATAATATTATATAATGAATTGTAAAATTTTCATATTGAATGAGTAATCATTCAATATGAAAAGTTTACAATTCATTTAGGAGCCGTCATTTGGCCAGTTTACGAGCATGGATTTATGAGGGCCGAAAAGAAATGGCTCTGTTATGTTTTTATGTCGTTTCAATAAAGAGCCAAATTACCGTGAGGAATATAATAATATTTATTCGACTGGTTCCCATAGTTTCCTTCTTGGTTGCCGACTGTCCGGACATAGTGATTATAATCACCTAAAGCCAACTATTTAACGTGTTACCTAAGCCTAATGAAAAAGTATTTTGGACATAAACTATGGTTCACCCTGTCAGTAGAAGCAACACACAAAAGTGCTAGCTGAGTATTGTCAAGGGAGATAACAAAGGAAATATAAACTACAATTTATTTTTGAGGAAGAAACCGAGACAACACTGAGAGAGACAGAGAGAGAGAGAAAGACTATACAAAACAAATGAGGAACAAAAACAGGACTTCATACAGTTGTGCATCGAAACCATGAACTCGTGAAAAACATTTTTCGTTCAATTTATTTTGAAGTCGTTAATATCGTGATTGATTTCGACGCCGGCCCTCATACGCTGAATATTCGCGCTCATTAAATGAGGCGTTGGAGTGCATCCTCTCATCCAATCACGGTCCAGTAAGTATAATGTCAAAACTAGATACGTTCACCTGGTTAATGTACTATGACTGCATTTAGTTTGCACTTTGCTGTAAAATGCGGAAAAAACTTTTATAATATTTTCCGGGTCTTGAAAATTTGGAATTGCCTTAAATGCGTTTTAGTTTGAAGGCCAATTTTAATGTTTACAATTATTTACATTACGTCGAATTTAAGTAGGTAACTTCTTCTGTAGATAAATTCCACAATGTAATTTCGAAACCTTAAAATTGTTTGAATATCATCATCAATTAATTTATGAATTTTGATCTTGTCGGTGGAGCATTTTCCATCTTATTCTGTCCTCAGTCATCGATTTCACCTCCCTATACGACACGACCTCTGCCTTTTCTTTTATTTCATCTAGGAATGCCCTTCTTGGCTTTCCTTTTCCTCTTCTTGCTACGATTTTTCCTTCAATCAGATATTTCACACAATTGTCGTGTCGTATAAGGTGGCTAAACATCTTTCCCCTTCTTGTCTCTTTATCTTGTCTAGTACTTCTTCATTTGTTTTCTTATCTGTTCAATTAATTATCTTCATACGTCTCCATGTTTGAATATAATGTACTTAAATAGTAAATTAAATTTACTAACTATGATGAATAATGGACAACGCATTATTAGCATAAATAATGAATAAATTTCACAACAACTCTATATCAATATAAGTTCCGTTCATTTAATTTCATTTATTTTTTTACTAAATTTATAAACTAAATGAGTATTACGATAATACTCTTGAGAACAGGTTTGTTGTAAACCTATTTTTGCGGGAACTAGCTCGAGTCTCAGAATTCAAATTTACAATTCAATAGAAACTGCACAAGGCTTTGCATGTCAATACGTCCATTTGGGCCATACGATCGACTTCCTATTCGAAAGATGAATGAAATCATTCAAATCGAAATGCCGTTTATTCGAATATGAAATGTTTATGATTGTCGACGGCGCTGCGGTGCGACACATCTCGAATAAACCTCTTGGCTGCCGAATGAAAGTTTTTTTGTACCTATGAAAAATTCTTAATAAATAGATGTAACTCAGCGTACACTAAGCAATAAACTTGTAACAAACATAGAGACACCGCAGTCAAAGTAAAGAATCTGTAAACGCAAGTAAAAATAAGTATTTGCAGTATTTTTGACACAAAAATTGATCAGTAATTACAACAAATATCAAATAGGGGGCCACGCGCACGAAGTCGCGGGCATCAGCTAGTAATATTATACAGGTTTCGCGCACATATTTCGTTTGCAATGTCAAAACCGTGAACAATTTATATGACAAAAATCCTGTTAGGAAAAGTGAAATCACCGAATTTCCATAATCGATTCGAATGAACGGACGCTGGAAGGCAATTGCCATGAGACCATTATTCAATTGAAACGATATATCTCGTCGGAGGTTCTAACTGGAGCGTAGCGATAGCTGGCTGGCAAAAGTTGGCACGCCTGGCGCGGAGACCATTGCCAATTTCCATTAGCCCATCATCCAAAACGAAAAAATGCATAGACGATCATTTTTTCATTCAATTAAAATTGGCCACCAACCAAAACGGTTAGACACATTAAGGTATCTGTATGGTAGTACCAATTCGAGCGCATTCGAATTTCAAATTTACATTTTGCTTTATTCAGCCGGTTTCACCGATGTTGAAACGTTGAAAAGGATTAGAGTAGCTTTAAGGAGATATATGCAGTCAAAGCCAAAGCCGAGGTAATACACGAGGTTTCATTATGTATTTAGATACCCAAATGCTGCTACGAGTAGGTGTGTGTTCCCATTATTACGTTTATTTGGACAAATCTGAATTTTCTGAAATACAATTCTGAAATACTTTGAGTATAAATCTGAAATACAATTTCCGTGTAAAACTTTCAATTATTGTAATAAAAAATTGGCACCGGTTCAAAGATTATATTCCTAACTGGAACAGAATTAAGAAGTCGAAATAGAAAACAGAGTGGGCGTATTTGAAATCAGGCTTATTGGCTCTATACCGAACCTGATTACGGCGCCATTCCGCTGACAACATCGAAAATCCATAAGCTTTCAATATCGTGGAGTTAACTCGGGTTTTGTTCCCAGTGGTGGCTCCATCTGAATATCAAAAATGCGAAAGCAGTCGTCAGTATCCGGGACACGTATATCGGGACCCTATCACTTCGCTCTTACTTACTCGCTCGACGCCATCTGCACATTTTCTACCTAATCCCGTAACAAATTTGATTATGTAACATTTTTTTGCTCTCTGTTGATAAATTCTTCGCTGACTTGAAGTAAAGCTGTTTATATACTTTGGGATTATTGTTTGAGGACGGGATGTAAATTATTTTTAACTGTATTGGCTTGGAAGCAGGTACATGACAAGGAATAAGATATTGTTTTTTTTATTTCAAACATTATTGATAAATTTTACATATTATTGAAAATTAACTATATTTTCTAACATATTCCTACAGATAACCATCCAAGACCCCGGCCAAGCTGAAAAAGTTTATTTTCCACCATGACCTGACCGGGGATCGACCCCGGGACACCTAGTGTAGTAGTCCGGCAAGATGATCATTAGACCACGTAGATCTAACGATCTAATTATTAATTAAGGTTACAACAAATTCAAATTAATTTACGTGAATCTTGATAAACTTTTTATATCAAATGTAAAACCATTTAATTGGCGGGTCAAAGCCGAAGATAAAATAATATCGGAAGCAATCAACTTCAATGTAACTCAAAGAAACTAAATCGAAAAACTTTTCTACGAAGTTAGAGTTTGAGTGGAGTTAAACTTTAAAATGTTTAAACAACAAGTAATAAATCTAAATTAGCATGTATGGAGTAGATATTGAAAGCGACCCTGGGACCCGGTAATGAAGTGTCGGATGACTGGTTAAATCGTGGGGTTAACGACACATAAAAAATTCACATTCATCAATCACACGCTTTAGAAAGTTCGCGAGCTGTGACGTCACCAGGGTTTGCTTTTCGCTTTAAGCGACGCGCTGTGACGTCACATCCGCTTAGAGCGACGAGCTGTTACGCCTTTTCCGCTTTAAAGCGAAAATAAATTTCTGGGGTGTTTGTGAGAATTGGATGTGATCCTTGAGGAGATCGGCGCAGCGGAGTGCGTCTTAATGGCCTCTTGTCGGTGCTCGGCGGCTCTTCAGGTCACTTCGTTACTGGGATTGTATATGTCGTCATGTACTGTGCTATGAATAATGTTAAAGAAATATTTACAGCTAGTGGCATGCTCAAATTCTGGATTGTATATTCCAGCATTACTGTGAATGTTAGGGATTTTTGTGCCTGGTACAAACTGAAATTTTGTCACGTTAAAATGAAAGAGCATTCAATTCACTGCATAATATTAATATTTTTTTATTTAAAATTACTTTATTGCAGGGTAAAATCGAATTGATAAAGTTATTCACTATCATTACCATTGGTTAATTCCTAGTAGAGGATAAGTTGCACTATCAATTTCGTATATAATAACATTTGATATTAGGCTGTAACTACTGGCTGAATTATATTATAGCAAGTTTGCTCAACCTCCGTAAACAACATTGGGACCGATAAACCTTTGTTATAGGGTATTAATTTTCAATGACGTTGTACAAATATATCTATACAAACAGCGTATATTAATAAATCTTTGTATCACTTATTCGATATGCGTAATAAGTTATACCAATGTTAAATTATTACTCGAACTTTACATTTTACACAAACTATAATAAATAATAATAATAATATTCTTTATTTTTTTTCTTCACAAAAACAGCTTAAAAATAACACTAGATCAGTCAGGTGCATGCAAACTTAAGATCTAGTAAATTGTGGAGAACTGGTGCCCATGCTTGGTTTCCGGAGAACCTGGTCACCAGGTCTCGCCCATGAGTAAGTTCACTTTGCAAGAAATTGTACTATCCTATTTTACAACTAATCAAATGGCTTACTTCTTATTCTTTCATAAGAACTTAAAAATATTAAATCAAATATCATTTTGATCAATTAATGTGACATTATATTAACTATAGAGGTACTATTATTATATACAATGTTTTCTTTCATCCATTGGGAGCTAAGATGCTACAGACAGACGTACACATGTTATACTTAGGTATGTACTTGAAATCAAATTCAAATTTCACGTCAATTTTTATATTAAATAGTAATTTCTCACAAGCTACAAACTACTGGCAATTCGGAATGACTGCTGAGAAGAAATGCTGAATGCAGAAAAAACTGCAAGTATAAACTTATAAAAACCCCCACTTACGGTGTGGGTTAACAAAGAAGCGCATCACAATTATCAGATACAAACTGATGCTACCTGCAATACGTATTTTAGAGCACACGAAACTGAAAACTCGCCTCATTTATCACGAAAGTTTCACAAAATATATGATAATAAGTTGGTTTGTTATATCTCATGACGTACAGTCAACAACATACTCAGATATACAAAAAAAACATATTTATGGTTTGCGTAAGAACTCCATTTAGGTGAATGATTTCTTCAATATGTTTACAGATCATTTTGGGATGACATATTTCAACAAAATAGTATCCTTACACAAAGAAAACACATTTGTATTTGCTGACTGTACATAGCTTAAGTCAGAGGCGGGTTGCAATATCACAGTAATTTATAGTTGTTGCATAGCTTTCTAGATCCTTTGTGTCAAAAGTATTCGCGTGTCATATTAACGAATTTGTATGAGTTGCGTGTTGTTTGAAATAACCCCGAAACCAGGTTCATTTTAGAATTACGTGTACACATTTGGCTAAGTTAAGGCTCCATTTTTACTAATTTAATGCAGCTTAATAACCTTTCGATTGGGCGGGCGTAAAAACAGACGGCGCTGTTAGCGCATTTTTATTGCTTTATGACATTCCACATTCAATCTATGTGAGTATAATAAAATGCCGGCACGGTGTGAATCACAACATATTATTGTTTTATTTCAAAGCATTTTTAATGCGTGTGGAAAATACACTCGTGTGGATATGGAGTTTATTATGCTTATCTTTTATACATATATGCCTTAGCCACAATAAAAGAAAAATATATATATTCAATCAAGATGCCCAGAAATTTCAAAAGAGCAGCATTAGCAGGTCATTTTTAAAACAAACTAAATTTTCAACTAAAATGGATACTACAGTAGGTACTACTCTTCTGTGCAAGACTTGGATCAGTTTCTTCAAACTTTTAATGAGGCAAGTATAACCCTTATCGGTTGCATTTTTACTTGCAGAATCTTCATATTTCTTCATCAAAGTCTAGATTTCTCTTGGTTTCGTTAAAAATATATGTAAGTAAGTAAGCAAAACAAAGATGCGGATTGCCTGATGGGAACATTTTGAACATCAGCACCTAACAAGAGTCGCTGATGCTGGTAAAGAAGTTTCTCAATTCTTAGCGATCTTTTATTTTATTTTTTGGTCAATGGGCAATGTGGCATAGTTCTTAGTATGAGTGAGTGGTGGATAGTGATAACGATGTACAATAACTTACGAGTACATTTGATATTGTCTTGCCGCGTTTATTGTTTACCTAGGACGCCGGGTGACAATATTTAAATACGGATACATCACGTTGTGTGGCTTTCTGTACACAAAAGTAGCGATGCAATGTAAATTGCCTAGTCAATGGGCGCTCGTATCTCAATGGGCTATAAACCACGCGCTCGCGAATACTAATCGGATATTAGAGCATTCAGAGCACATTATCTGCTCGTATGTTGTTGTAATTATTACTTGTGAATTGTACGTGATTTAGGTTGGAACGATATGACTTGTGTTTAAACCATTGATAAATAATAGCTCTGATTTGTATATGATTTGTAAAGTAGCTGTTAAAAAACAAAATTGACTAGAGTAGGATCTAAAAATGTAAAGATATATGTAAAAAGCGCGTTAAAGCGAACCGTGAAACCTAAAGGTCTCCACACAGTACTTATGTTATATTATATTATCTGTAAAGTGAATATAACCACTCTACTAGGTGTCAGAGTGAGGTGATACTATCTCACTCAGACCGAAGTTAATTGTTAAGATGTGGTTCGACAAAAACAATATCTGTAATTTAGATTTATATACTTATATATTAGAGATAAGCTGCTTTGTTATTTGGGAAGATGATTACGCGCATTGTTTTCTACAATCGCCAAGTAATAAATCAAACTAAACCAACAATACATACTATTTGCCAAAGAAACGTATACCTAATGTAATTTTATATCTGACGCATTTTCAGATGACTCCTGGGATCCGATGCGCAACGGCTGCGGAAGGAACCGGGGAAACGCATGAGAGAGAGAGAGAGAGAGAGAAAATAGACATATATTATAATTTAACATTTTGTAAAATGCTATGTGAAGGTAACCTTTAACCGTGACAGTTTCTCAATGATGTAGCTATTTCGAGAAAACACTGTGATATTGCAGCCTAGATAACTTGAAATGCTGCCTCTTCAACGTAGTGGTTAGTGAAAATAAGCTGGTACCAATATCATTTCAATTCTGTAAAGCGTATTTTCATTTACGTTTGCAAGACTATTGATTTTGAATAATAAATCATTTGTTCTAAACTTACTACTTTCTGTATATGGTATTTAAAATAAAATAAATAAATAATTCTTTATATATTCATTTATTCATCCTTTTTTAAGTAATGAAATTATAATAACGTTAAATACTCAACGCTATTTCCAACTTCGCGTACCTAAGCTAATCCATGGACAATATCTACTATATTTAAAACATGGAATTAGTAGCTACGGAGTACCTACTAAAATAATGAATGTCAAAAATCCAACCCATTCAGAAATATCCATGAAAGAATACTGAATTATTTAGACATTTGAAACATTTCTTCGCTCGGATTCGTAACTTCAGAGCGCTCGAAACATAAATAGCAAAAAGCAAGAGAGCTCGTATTGTAATGCATATTATTTTAATCGGGCTATACGAAAAGCAGACCTCACGTCATATTACGTCGGCGAGATAAAACAGATGGCAGGATTTCATTACAATAACTCCACGGAAGGCGAATCGCTGCTAGCACTGTAATGTTCCTACATTATACATGACACGCGGAATTCTCTCGGATTTCGTTACAAGGTATTTCTACCTCATTGTCTAATTTGATTTACAATTTTGACCACTCAGTAAGTAGTTTCATAATTATTGTGTATATGGCAGCAAATTTTAGTACTACTAATTAAGAGAACTACAGAGAACAAAAGCTTAAAATTATCGATTTTAAGTCAGAGTTCACATAATTAACTTATATTTACTAACATTTATATTTACTAACATAACACATACTATACCTATGTTAGTAAATATAAGTTAACTTAAAATATACTTATAGTGTTATAAATAGTGTTAAAGTTGTCTACAGAAAAGATGGATTATTTCGTAATTGTACAAACAATAGAGATAGAAAAATATGTACAAAATAATTAAGTGTATATTAACAATTGTGTAACAACAACAGACAAGCAAAATATACATAATGAATAAAAGTTTTTCCTTATATTATATTTCGAACATGTCTTAGAGATGTCTAAGATAACGTTATGAGGTAGGTAAAATGTTTACTTTGTCGTAAAGGGATTTTATACCTAATCTAAACAGTCCTTATTTTTCGTAATTACAATGTAAGAAGGAAGCAATTTCTGTCACGCGCCTCAATGCTCCTTTATTTCTGATGCTCACATTTCTTAATTAGCATTCATTTAGTTGCTCCAAATTTTACCTTTCAAAAACAAACAAAGCGGCTTGTCCGTCTTTATTATTAAGTTTAAATTTTTGCCGTTAAATTACAAGAAAATGAGTGGAGCCCCTAAATTTACTTTGTATTAGAATAAGGTTTTGTATTACTACAAACTTCTGTGAAATATACAACCGTGTAACTGGGAGAAACCTAACCTAACCTCTTTATTATGAACAAGGTTTATGTAAGACAATTAGTTTACAGATGAGACGAAATAAATTAAAACTTTAGACAAATTACAGGACTAGAAAATTAAATAAACTTTAATAAATAAGAGATATGGCGTATAAATAGTGCCTGTCTTAACTGTTTGCTCGTTATGAATTTGGTAGAATATAAAAATGCATTACTAAATGAGATTTCGTTGTTAAAAATGAGAGGAGTGTCATAGAACGAACGAACTTTGCTAATATGTGCCCAGCCTCTGTCATCTTCGGAAATAATGGTGGTAATATTCGAAAAGTTTTCGGAGGTAGGCCCATTGTAATACCGCAAAGAATTTAGCTTCCAGTAATAACCATTACCATTCCAACTTCTATACATGATGTCTCAAGATAGCGCTATCTAATTGAAAGGTAGGTAAATATGCAATCATCTTTTTTATTATTTTATTTAAACAGATTAATTTCAATAAAACATTATAAATATAAAATTAACAAAAAGCAAATTCATTTAAGTATTATGTCCAATTTTTATTAAGGACCTTAATAAATTTATTTATATTCAACACTAAAAGCTAGTGTCTAGCCCGCGGCTTCGCCCGCGTAATTTTCCCATGGGAACAGACAGCATAGGAATTTTTCCGGGATTTTTCTCCATAGATACTTCAAATTATATGTATGTAAAATTTCAATACTTGAGTCAATTGAGCGTGAAGAGGTAACAAAGAAACAAATTAAATTGGCTCGAGATTATTCTCAGATATATTACTTGCACCCATGAGGCGGAAACTACACAAGACACACCAAATTAAATGTAAACCTAAAAACGCCTTGGAGTTATCATCACAATACGTAAATATATCGGGTTGTTTCAATAAAACAAAACTGCTCGGCTATTTCATTATAAAAAAGCCCAACCAGGGTTTGCTTTGACAGCATTGGGAAAAACTTAATAAAGCCCAGTTCAGCCGGTGTTAATAAGTACGATCATTTTTTACCAAGCATCCGAGTGAGGTTTCGCAAAGCCAAAACAATAAATCACTTGGGTGAGGGCTGCGGCTTATTATTTCGGTCCACACACAACCAGTATTTTCTGCTAACTAACCAACGCCCCCCGAAACAATGTTGCTAACTTTCAAAGTTTACCAAAAATGGTAAAATCGGACATCACCTAAGAAAGCGTATATTAGGTAGCTGGATCTAACTATATGCACATTAGGTATTCCATTCCTTTTAAGTGTGAATCGATCGTGAATCAAACATTTTCAGGTTTTGACATTCCAATAGATAAACTAATGGGTCAATACATTGCTGTATGTGAATGAATCCATTAAATACTTCATATTATAAAAACCCTAGAAATACTAACTGAAAGGTTAAATTGTGGGGAAAGTTCCTAAGTTGGTAACCCAGTCGGAATTATATTTTCTCCCGAAATACACCCTACAACCCTTACTCCTCGGTTATTATTAATTGACTCGACCGGATGTTGACCCAACGCGACATATTATATCAAAAAATAATTACAACCGACCATGACTCGGCTAATATAATACCAAATTATTTTTACTTTTCCCCATGATTCGATGAAATAATTTGTCCTCTTATAATAAAGATATATTTTTTAACAGCAAGAAAAATAAATATGTTTCTTACTGCTGGGCAAAGATCTCCTCTTTTGTCTTCCATAGTGGGTATATGTTAGTAGGTCATAAACTCTTTGTAGCAAGTTGAATTAATCCATTTGTTAAATTAATTAAGAAAATCCTATTTTTTTGTAAAGGATACAGATACCTACCTATTATACTTTTATCGTCTCTATTTCTTCTACTATTATCTCTCTCATCTGAAAATTTTCAGAGTTCCTTAAAGCGTTAGAGCCCAGGATCCGCTTTCATAAGTCCACGGCTTCGTCGTCCGTGTCAAAGCCCTTCCCCTATGTATTGTACCTACACACCTGCAGCACGCAAAATGTCGAGATGATTGGTTGAATTCAAAACAACTTGTTTTCGCATTTATTAAATTAGTATTTGAGTATTTTATGTCCATTGAAATAAAAATAGAAACTGTTTTTCTCGCTTTTTAATCTATTTTCCATCGGAGGTATACCTCGATTCATAACCGATAAATGTTTTATCCAACGTTAGCGCGGATTATTGGCGCGAGATCGATTCTCCAGACAGTTGGGCCTGAGACGAACAAAACCAATATATTTTCCGACACTTGAGCTTTCAGGTAATTGTGGCAGAAAGTTTACGAACGTGCGCGCAATATTGATGAGCCGCGCATCGCGGCGGTAGTCGCCGCCACGGAATAAGGAAACAAATAGAATTGCGCTCACTTTTTGAATAATTTAGAAGAAAATACAGGTTTGACATTTTTTGTATATACCTACTCACAACACATAAGTTTGTGCGGTTGTGTGTGATATAGGTAATTTGATAATAAATTGGTTTTCAATCTTGATTTATCTTCCTATATCGTTTAATTTATTCTTATAATTGTTGAGGTTACAGCATCGGAAAAAGCTGCCTTTACACTAGTATTTTATTCTATTTTTACTTCCGTGAGCATCTTTTGCAAATGTACACACACTTTTTGTATATCAATACTAAGAACTACTTAATTTAAATTTATAGTGTACTGTTATAAAGTAAATTAAATAACTTACCGATAATTAAATTACTTACCTAAATAATTTCTTAATACAACATTTGATAGCAAAATTACGTTATAATATAACTTACAGAGCACAGGCGGCCTGTGATATGAAGAGCTAGCGCATTCACCGGTGAGGCATTTTTTCTGATGGATGGTCAAACGGGTTCAAACACAAAATATTGTAAGCAGGCCATAAATAATTTCAAATTGTGAAAAAATAATGATGAATTGTTTTCGCTGGCATTTAATTTTTTCCATATCAGCGGCAATTGGAATCATAACAACATGTACGCAGCAACCGCAACGGGGAATTTATTACAGGTTCGATTCGAGGGTCGAATACTTAGTGTGAGCATAACTTTATCAGTTGCAGAGGCTGTGCTATTAATTGGGAACAGAGAGTTCATATATTATTTATAAATAGATTAATTAATTACTGTGTGCATGCCAATGGTCTAACAACTATATGCCGATGTTCATGCGAAGTGCAGACGAAACAGGAACTGAACAGGCACTCCGTCGTTCAACGTCAGAGGAAGCGAGAGAGAGAATTAAGACGTCACATAGAAAAAATATTTATAGTCAGTACAACGGAATTCAAACACTTACACCCTTAGTTTAAATATTTTAATTATCTGATTTTGTCTTCATCTTACAAGAGAATCTGTTAAAGAACTTCATTGTACAAAATTATAAAAATTGTATACCATATTAGATTATGTCAACTATTAAACAAGATAGAGATAGCAAGTCTTTAATTAGTTGTTACAATTCGTCAGAAGGGTTCGGCGGTTTGATATCAAATAGATTTTATTGGGATATGCCAGTACAATCATTTATATAACATTTCTGTTACTTTTAATCAACGTGTTTTGTAAGTAATTTCTCAAGATTACGATTTGACTACTCTTATTATAGAAAAGGAAAATATCATGAGGAAACCTGCACTCTAATTTATGATTTTTCAGCCAGAGTATGAAATAAAGAAGGCAATGACAAACTACTCTATTAATATTTCTTAGGCAGTTGCAATGTGTGTTAGTTTCTACATAAAGGCCGCGCCCCACAGCCATGAGGAATACGACTATATCAAGAATAATACCTGTGAAGTATACGTATAAAATTAATCCCTGCGTGCACTATATATCATAGCTACACTAAAGGTAGAAGGATTTTATTATTCTGCATACAATTCCATTTTCCTATCACAAATTATTCGAATGGCAATGGTTAGGTTTTGCATAACGTGCGAAAATTGCGCTTATATGAAATTTATGCCCGTTTTGTTTCTTGCTGAATGCTTACCGGGTCATGTTTGAGTTTATATACAAATTTTATAGGAATGCTTTAGCTTAATAGACAGACTCATTTCATAAATAAAATATTTTGCAAACGAAACCCTAAAATAAATTCATAATTTTTATTTTAAAAGATTTATCAAATTATATACCTGACACGATGCGATAGTCTGCAAAAAATTGTTCCCAGTTTAGGCGTAGGGAAATCCTCAAAACAATTATTTTTTACGATTTGTTTCTTTAGTTATATCCGTTTGATAAATATGTATTGTATGATATACAAAATTGCAGTTTCAAAGTAATAGAACTTTGCCGGTGACAGACGGATGGGCGAACAGACATGATGAACTATAAGGGTTCCTTGTTGTTTATTTCCCTTATACCGATTTCGTAAATTTGGGGACGAGCAACCCTACAAAAAGATTTTAATCTTTAAATTTTGTTTAATAAATATAAAATGATACAATGATCTCTATATTTTTGGTAATGGCACTTGTAAATCTTTTTTTAAAGCAAAAAAATTCTTCATAACCTTCCAAACTAAAGTCTTTCAAAATTCAAAAGTGCAAATCATATTATGTTAATTAGTAAATGCATATTAAATTATTATACACGTTATTTAATGTATGCTTTGTCCCAGCCTCGTTAGTTGCCGTTAATAAAACACAAGATAATCCTACGTCATTGTGTTTCTTCAAAGGAGTTTGTGGTACAATGCCGCAGAGCTATAGAAACGTTATTATAGGAATGTACACACAATTCAAAGTATAAGGTAAAGTTGGCATAAAGTTACGATTTGGATGGAAATGGAAATTGATACTTCATGTAACAATAAACATGTTATCATCAGGTTTTTTAGTCCCGATGATTCCTCAGTCATCGGGACTAAAACCCTGATGAAGGCCTTGGAGAGCTACAGATACCTACATGAGATCGAAATGTTTTCAACTGGATTGAAAAAAAAAACAAGCACTACAAATACATATTTGAATAGAGTAAGTACGAGGAGAGTAGAGTTAGAAACGATGTAATGCAATAGAAGCAGCAAGGTCATTGGGCATTCCCTGTGTTATTGTAGATTGTCATATCTGTATGTGGGTTATAAATCTACGAATACTTAATATTATAACCAAATACAAAAGTTTGTATCTGATCATGAGTAATGTGCGGTGATGTGTCTTTGTCACTCAATCACGCAAATTTTACTGGATGGATTATGATGAAATTGGATATTCAACTAGATAACAGAGCTTCTATAATACGATGCCATAAATACAACGGGTTTGAACTTGATTCATCTTGACAAATATCTAGGTATTCAGTATCTACAGAAACTAGTAGTATGATGTAAAGGAATTTGTTAGTAACAATTGGATAAGAATTGCCCAGTTGATATAGGTAGACGGATGGAAGTCTATACTCAGCAGAATATAGGTAATGAAGGGCTGCTGATGAGGATGAACTAGTAGCAAAGTTACTTCAAAAATAAATTATAAAATAACAGAATTCTGACACTGAACTCAATTCTAAAGATCAAAGTTATTTTTTAGCGACAGTGCTCGGAAAACTCCAAAATCCCGTAAGGATAGGCGGCTCACCACACCCGCGGAATAAAAATGCGTGTTTTCAAGTTTACGACATCCCTTTTCTTATCTTATTATGGCGATAGGTGCCGAATGAACGATGTCTGAAGCTTCGCTCGCGGATAAGACGTGCCTCCCGGCGTAACGTATTTGTTAAATGGTCCCTTTGATGCCGTGAAACATAGCATTGTTAAAACTACATTCAGTATCTCAGGTTCTAAGGAGCTGATTAAATTCAAATTTAATTAAATCGGATCATAGGGCCATACAAATGATAGCGAAAATTCTGCTCTTACACTGTGCTTGGTTAAAAGTCCATTATGAGTGTATCAACTAATACTAGCAGCATGTCAATCCTTCATCATATTGAAAACAACTGGTCAAGTGCGTGTCGGGCTACGTGCTATATTAAGATTCCAAAAGTATCTCCTACTCTTGGTAAGTACAATAAAATATAATTACTTCCAGATGTACATAAGGATGACTTTGACTAGGTATAAAACGCAAAATATTAAATGATTTGTTGCTAAAAATTAGAGTGGACTTTTTAAGGTTATCGTCTATTACTCAGTAATGTGTAAAGATTACTACTACCTTGTTTTCTTTGGAATTCTAAAAATCAGGTAGACTAACTTCAGTAAGTATTTAATGTACTCATATTGAGTCAAATGGAAAGTAATAAAATATAAAATTTGTGAAGTCTTTTTCGGGTTGTGTATATAAGTAAAATTATGATAATAATAGATCTGAGAAAATAGGTTTTCGTGAAAAGAATATAAGAGCATTAATACGCTTTGTGTAAATCTTGTTACGGAAAATTCTCGTTAAAAATCTTACAAAATCTTACCTGTTTTAGGATTAATAGGAGCCCTTAGGCTTTATACGTAACAATCTTGTTGCCAAAAGTGAATTATGTTTAAAAATAGAAAGTGTTTTATCGAATATTGTATATTGTGTAACCACTTTTGTGAAATTCGCGCATAGAAAGATTTTATAGAACAGTTAAGAATAGAATCAGTTTTATCTAAAAATTAACATATGTAGGTTGTGTAAGTAAGCACTGATGAGCTTTAAAACTGCACTTGCCCCAAGAAAATGGGAAGTAAATATATGTACATATAACATGCGACAACAATACACAGCAAGTAAACAACACCATATTAATTCGACACTGATCTTGTCTTCGTTTATATGTAACTCGATCGGTAATATCTACTTGACAGCTACTCGCGTTACATGTCAAATTAAATATTCCCTTTCCGCATATTTATTTGTAAATGTAATTGACAACACTAAATATTTTAAAGTATGGTAGTCGTATTCCTCTTAGAGTGGACGTCAGACAGGCAGCCAGGCAAAATGTAATGATTGATTTTTTATGTGCACCCTGGGCTTCGCACATATTGGCACGGCACGGAGAATCACGGCACGGACTATCACACCGAGAAGCTCAGTGCTCAAAAATAATTTAAGTTTTATTAAAGATTAGCCTATATTTCTACAACCTGTCACCTGCCTGACGATATCCCTCCTTGGGAATGATATTGTTTTATAAGATACTAGCGGCCCGCCCGGCTTCTCTTGGGTAAAAACATAATAGGTACATTAAACACCTAAACCTTCCTCAATCCACCACACCTTCCTCAATCTATTGATGAAAACCGCAGTTTTTGAGTTTATCGCGAACAGACAGACGCGGCAGAGAACTTTGTTTTATAATATGTAGGAATTATTTTTTTAAGTCCTGTGGGTATACCTGTTTCATCGAAATTCCTTTCAATTATTTTCATTGAATTTACAGAAATGTGTGTGGAAATGTACTCAAATTAGATACCACCAGTAGTAAAAAATATTGAAATACGTATTATGTAGATGAAGCCTTAGCTGCTGAAATGAATCTGTCTACTTGTCATTTGTGAAATTGGCTGCGTCGCCTATATTAGATTCCATATTTTCAGATAAATTTTGCAATGTGGAAATCTGCATGTTACATCGCGTGAAACTGAAGGCAGATAATTTTATTAATGTTTCTATTCTGTTACCATTAAGGTCACATAAGGATGGTAACATAAAAAATGGATATAAGTTAAATATCGGTGAAACGCGGTCCCTTTTTCTCGCATAATTTATTTTGTTCTATTGTTCTTTGACATACCGGTTTTGGCATAAAATATTTTGGCATAATAAGTCTAAGACATAATTGATTTTTGGCATTCGGCAAATGTGGCATAATTAACTTTTAGGTTAGGTTACTTGTGCTTCAAATAATTATGCGTAAAAATCATTATGCTATAATGTAGTACGGTAGGCTTAGGTATTACATGAAGTATATAGCTCAAATTTTTATATTTATAAAGAGAGATATGTGAAACATCTCTGTGATTCTACATCAGTTGCAGGTAAAATAGCTAATTTATCTCAAAGTAATGAATGCCATAATTTTTTTATATAAATGAACTTGATTCGAGACCTGAAGTATCTATCAACGTTATTTCCAAGCAGCGCACACCTTACATCTTCATTATGCCTGATACGTTATCTTGTAAACAAAATACCCTGTCTACTAAAGCAAAAAGATATATTGCACAAAAGTTAAGGCAACATGTATCAAAGTATTCATACTAAGCAAGTGGCTCTCAAAAGGGCCAATTTTGGCTAAACACACGGTTGTTGTGTTGGATCAAACTCCGTCGGGGGTACCACAAATCATGCCGCAAAAACCTGTTGGAGGTAGTACCAGATGTGAGGCTGATGTTCGGTTCGAAACATACTGACGGAATAGCAAAGATGTATTTTAAAAGTACCGTGAGAAATACAACTAACGACAAGGCTTTTTGTATACATACCTTGTCTAAAGTGTTAATAAGAATACTGCATCAAAGTCCGTTCTATGAAAAAAACAGACAGACACGGCGGACGACTTTGTTTTCTATGCAGTGATTTAAAAATACGGTTCATTCAAATGTAATTTATCTGGACTGTAGTTGCGATCTTTTTGGATGATCATTCTCAAGGTGCAAGCAGGTGTGTGGGTAATCGTACTGCCCACGCTGATATCGTGAGCTGATTTAAATGAACAGCTCATATGCTTATCTTTTATAAGCTGTTTATTTGAAGCAGATAATATTTTGATATTAAAAAATAACTTAAATTTTTGTCTGGTAGATATTGAAAAATTTAAAAATATTGGTATAATGTTGTGGTATAAAAAAATTAATAAGTATTAATAAAGCATAAACTCAAGTGCCAACCAAATAATAAAATGATGTTGTTCGCAGGTGGACCGTTCGTTGTTCGTTTGCTGCTTTGTGTTTCGACCCTTCACAATATTTCAAGATAGCCAACTTTACAAATTGCGGCCGACCTTAAACGTCCATATTTTATCTCTTATTTATTTATTGCCAGCCTATCTGTCGATATCTGCAAACCATCAATAATCGTCATTCCAATTTATTCCAACGTTTTTGTTAACCTTTTGTTGTTTTTGTTTCACGCTAGTTTGTAAGTGTTGAGAATTAAGAAATCCTATATTATTTTAAGTAAACGGGGACGCAAATGTTTACAGCAAATAAAGCTGCTTACACACGAGACGTTACGACGGAAGCTTAAGCGTTTTATCTCGGGATTAGTATATATCCTACCTAATTTACGTGACTTTGTGTTACATGATGAAACCTTATTTGTAGGATCAGGTGTGAACGTTTTTCTTTTATTGTGGGAAGTAAAGATTGCGGTTTTAAAATAAAACCGCACGGGATTGTTGTTAGTATTTCAAGTTCAATATCATATGAATGGGCGAAGTGCGGGTTAACATTTTACTTCTCACCACCGAATCGATTCAAAATTAGACACAGCAAACCGATCACATTACGCCATTGTGATGAAACGACAACCACACTGCAATATCATTGGTTCGCTGCGTCTCACTTCGAATCGATTTGATGGTGAGAAGTGAAATGTTAACACGCACTAACCCCTCTGATCGAAAAATGTTTTAAATAACAACTATGTTTGTATAATAAAATACAATTCCTTTTACAACATAAAAGTGAAGACCACGGAAGTAATGGATAAATCTCTAGAAGTGGTAGTCTATGAAAACTACTATACATGAGTCAGATTGGTATACAAACTCACGAGATATGAGTAGGATTCGAACCTGGGACTTTTCTATCTCAGGCGGACGGTCTTAACCACTTGAACACCACCGCTTCTACTTATTCGTTCTTATTCTTAAATTGAATGCTTACTAAATGTTCAATGTAAACATATTTGCACCGAATTTCTATCAAAATATACTTACAAGCTAGACTAAATAAAGCCAGTTGAAATAGCCGAAACCAACAAAAATACCAACAATCACAGTGGAAACATGTACTTTTGCTAGGGCTGCCATTCGTCCGAGATTCCCCGAATTTGTATTAGCTTTTTTAAAAAGAGAACAACAATCTGTTATGGATTTTTTCCGGATGGGAAAAAATAAATTAACTCAAATGTCCAGTGCTATTAAGTTTTTGTCCGCCGTTGGTAATTTAAGTAATGGCAGCCCTAACTTTTACTTAAAGTAGTTGCTGGACCAGCTGTAATGCTCTACGTGTGAGTGAGAAGCCACGATAAAATGAGGGATTGTCTGAATCGCACGCGATTCCGGTCCGAAAAATGGTTCCCTCAGGAGAGAGCCGGATACGTTTTGTATTTTTTTAGTTTCCTCCACTTTTTCTATGTAAAATGCTCGCTACGCTACATACTGCTAGTTAAGTAATCTGTTTTATACAAGCAAGCCAGGTATGTTTTTTGTATTTTGTGTAAGTATTCCTATTAATTTGAATATTTATTTAAATGCGAAATACTTAATGATTTCTGAGTTATGATGCAAGAATTAAAAGAAATCGTATCATTAAAGTATACCGTTTTTTGTGAACAATACTTTGAATTTAAATAAAACATATAGTGTTCTTGGTAGATTAGGTATATGTTTATCCATGATATGAAAGTCTAAAAATTTGGTTATCTAGAAATTTGTTTTTTACAGTATCTAGTACCGCTTTCGATTGGGCGTCGAAAACATAATTTCTACGGCGCCATTGTTTGTTTGCGAATGTCAATAGCATGTAGCTCGGCAAACAGAAACCAACGCCCTCTCAACATGAAAAATAGCCATTGGCAGAACCTCCTTCCACGTTAAATACTAAAAAAAACTTTATTATATTTGTTTGTTATCAAATTCAGTGCATTGTATGTAAATATTTTCAAGTTATATATAATAAAGTTTCAAAAATATAACCGTTATTTAAATAAAATAATCTAAATTTGGGAGAACTTACATACTTATGTATGTAAAATAGTGTGTGTTTATGTATAATGGTATAAAGTGTATTTAGATTATTTAATGAAAGTTTCAATCAGAGGAAAATTCATCAAACAAAATGAGTTGTATTTTTATTAAATAGGAGATTTCGTATCAAACACTTGTTCTCTTATAACAACCATTAAAAGTTGATTTTCGAAGAAAAGGGAATTTGCCATCTCTTAATTTATTTGTGACGTGACTTTTATAAAATTCGCAATGGCCGACAATATTTAAAGAACGCGGAGTAAAAATTGCAGCGCACGGTGACTTCGCTTTTTAGTTTTTTGTTCAAATTGCAATTAGTGAAGAGTTTGCGAATCCTCGGTGTCGTGTCAGAGATTGATGACAATGGAAATTTTATACATCGTTAGTCGGGACCGCGTTAGGTGAGCGCGCTGTTTTCCAGTGATCTTATCTGATGGTACCCACGATACAACATGACCTCTTATCGCCTCATGTTTTGTGTTAAAAAATCTGTCATCATTAAAAAATCAAACATAACATTGAATGTATGTCTTATATCTGTGATAAACGTGCAGAGTATGTCGTCATTGGCTAAATTGCATTTACATTACATTATTATAACATTTATTTACATTGAATGAATGTTCTTATATCTGTGATGTTTATATATTTTCAATTTGACAAATTGGCTATATTCCAACTAGTCAAATCAGATACTTTTTTCGACGACTGTGAGAATATCTGGTGACATCACAGTTTTGGAGTCAAAAGTATCCGTAATCAAGATTTAAAAAAATGTAAAACGTAATTTTTATTAATAGATATAAAACGGATTTTTTAAATTAAAGAGGCAGTTATCGTATTTTATTTTTTTTAATCCAAATAGCATGTTAGGGTATTGTAATTTACCCACGCATTGTTAAGGTACAAACTTATGTTATGGCGACCTCGGTGGCGCAATGGTAGTTCTTGCCACTGAACCGAGAGGTCCCAGGTTCAATCCCCGGTCGTGTCATGATGGAAAATAATCTTTTTCTGATTGGCCCATGTCTTGGATGTTTATATACGTATTTGTTATAAAATATAGTGTCGTTGAGTTAGTATCCCATAACACAAGTCTCGAACTTTAGGGCTATCTCAATCTGTGTGATTTGTCCCAATATATTAATTTATGTATTATTAAAACTGTTTTGCCAAGACTTGTCACAAAAGTGTAATACAATATGCTTGTTTTTGATACATCTAATATATTTGTATTCAATCTTGCCTAATTTTAATAGTTATGTACGTATTTACTAACACTAACAACCCTCAATTGTAGACGTTTTGGATGAACACTGTTCCACGTGCATTAGTGGCACGCACGTGCGGATGTTACTTATCTTGGAATGCAACAGATTTGTTTGTCCGTGCGTTCGAAACAATGTCGTCAAATTGTTAGACCAAGATGAGGAAACAAATGCCAAAGGCTCAAAATATGTAGCAAAAGAACAAAAACCAATATTTATTATGTAGACATTACAAAACCTTCAAGATTTGTCTTCTTGGTTTAATAATCCTAAGTGCGGTGTGGTGTGACAAAGATTTAGAAGTAAATGTAAGTTAGGTCATTATGTAACGTTTAATGCTTTTTCTTCCCATTTGAAGTCTAGAATCTACCACCAATTATATCATCGTAAGGTTACACTTATTTGTCATATATGAAACGGAAAATTATTTGTTTTAATTTTAATTACGGATAAGTATCCGTAGTAGCGTCAGAAGTCAGAAGCGAAGTCGCTTCTGACTTCTGACGCTGTATAAAATGTACTCTATTATAACGTAAAGTTTCAACCTGCCCGTGAAATTAATGATGATAGATGGCTACTAAATATTAATAATGTTGCTTCATATGATGTAACGTGGCAAACGTTAGCATCTCGTACAAAATTGACGCAATAGCAGAAATTAATGTCATGTTTTAAAAAAGCCCTTTCTATTCGGAGGCAATTATCTGGAAACACATAAAATGGTTTGTAAACCTAACTACATCATTATTAGGCAACTTGATTTTATTTTAAACACTTTAATATATATTTTATAATACACTAGCAGCTAATTTATTAATTTGAACTCTTCATTAAATAAATTATATGTAAAAATCATTCCAAATTGAAATACGATTGTCACAATGTATTTTTCTACCGTGACCGGCTATTACAGCTGGATAGCAGCTCGTTCGATCGTGTTTATCAGCAGGGAAACCGATAACCCTCATTCCACTCCATGTGACGCAGTGCAGAGATTAAAAGCTTACACTCAGAGCACCGTGGCTGTGGATACGGATCTAGATCCAATATGAGCCCAGTCTGACGTACACTCGACGGGCTACGTCAATATAGGGGTTATTTTCATGTTCGTGGCTTTACTGAACTCAGGTTAAGGACTTAATTGAATTTACAATAATGTATCATGTTTATATCTAAATAGTTGTGTAATTAGTTATATATTTTAACTCATTTAATAATTTTTATTGAGTGAAGAGAATTTTGTATTATAAATAATTAACTTACCTATTCGATGTAAAAATTTGAGTGTACTTTTAAATTATGTTGTTTTATTACTTCCTGAAATATTTATTAGGCTAGTTTTTATTCGTTTTCTACAACTAGAAATACAATGAAGTGCCATTAATTAAATACAACTAAATAAATATTCCAAAACCGTCCTAACATATATTCTTCAAACCAGAAATATAACAAAAGAAGATAACACGATAGTAAAACTACAGCGACATAGGTTTTACAGAAATAACCAGTTTGAGGTTATAACATCTCCCAAGAGCAAAATGCATAATGAAATGAAAGAAAACATTTCGTGTAAAAAGGCGTATTACAGCTTTATCAATCTGTTTATATTATGGCGTGATGATTTAATGAGGGCCAGAAAGAGACATCCCAAACGTGGGCTGAGCCAGGACCTCAACCCGCGTCACAGGATTAACCGCCTGTAACAGCAGTCCGCCACTGGAGCAGTAAGATTTACGCCCCGTTCTCTTTCCACATTAAAAGGATTTACTGCATTTTCCAACGGATCCCTCAGCTCCCTGTCATCATTCTTTATTAAACCCCTAATCTTAAGGTCAGCTTGTAATTTTTGAAATGAATTTTTGGGTCAATTTATGATTATAAATCTATCAGTCAATGTCAGAGCGAAGAAAAACAAAGAATATACTAGCTGCTTTTAGCTCAGACAATTTGAATAAAACGGGCTAATATCAAATTCATTTCTAAATGCTTGATAAACAAATAAATCTTAGCTAATTCTATGATAATGTCATTAGAGTAGAGCAACTAAAATCTCAGAGAGAGCAACAAGATAACGGTTACCTGCCAAACTGTCTCCACTGATTTATTTTATCGACGTAATGTAAACACTTGTAAATTTATTGGTCGATACTGTCACAGTTCAGGATTCCGCATAATGAGTTAAATCTGCCGGTTTCCGATAACGTGATTAAATATATACATAGCCGTTTCAGCGATATAAATTAAACGCTAAGTAACAAGCTGCAATTTTAATTCAGAAAAATAATGACCGGCGGTGCTTATCCGTAAAAACAGAACAAAAGCGGACGTTTTGGCACTTAAAAGTGAATTAACGTTAAAAAGGCAGAAAGAGGAGGAGAAGCTCTGAAGCATTCGAGACGTTGACGTGAAAGCACGAACAATCTTTTAATTTAGTTAATTGCTAGTCACAGCTAAGAGGTTCAAGTAGTTCTTGAAAGATCACGAACGTCTTTATCCAATTTATTTAACGATGGAGTAGCTCTCATTAGAGATCGTAGCGGCCGTCTTGGAGACAGTGGTACCTGGCTGGCGCATCTCCTTCGTTAGACACGAGTGCCGGCTCCGCAGGACATGCATTCACTTTGAATTCGCAATGTCTACCGACCATAAACAGTGCGCACTCAACGACTTACGTGGAATTGTCGTCGCAATGTTTTCTTGTATTATATTAAATTGTGAGAAAATACAACACTACATTCAGTCTTTGGGTATTCTTGGTTGTTTAACCAACTGTAATGTACTCATTGATTAATTCCTGTAAAAATAATTAGATAAACATTAAATAGATAAGTATATTAAGTTGTTCTGTCTAGAAAAAATAAGAATAGAAGAATTTGTGTAGGTGTTTTATCCTCAACGGTTCAGTAAAATACCCGACATTATTAAAAATTTACTCAAAGAGACTAGTCCTGATTACAGATTCTCTCACACGTAGGAAACATTGGAAAAGCTTTTAGGCTATATATTATTTATTTCCAAGAAATTTCAGGCTATTGTTCGAACAACATGAGTCATAGAGAAATATTACAAGAATAAAGTTATATCTCAGCGAATATCTGGTGTCGCCGCGTGCTCCTGACAATGTGATATAGACAATGCTTTTGGAAAAGGGTACGTGCTGCGTTTGTGTTGTGTTAGTTCTGCCACTGCGTAATTTAGTGCTACATTATTAGAATTGTTTGATGTTCATTCAAACATTCAATCAAACATTGTATATAAAATTAACAAATATGTTATGTTTTTTTATGTATGTGTCTGTAAGTATATGTCATGTTGTTATAATATTGTTGGGTATAGCTATAGTGTAACTATTTTATTCTGTTCTATTACGGATGAATAGCAATATACAAGCTTTAGCCAAAAAGAGTGTTTATTTTTCACAAACTTCTACCGATTCGCAATACACAAGCTTTAGTCTAAAAAAGTGTATTTTCTTCACAATTCTCTATATATTTTTACTCTATTGAACTATAAAACATATTTTCCGGTGAAAAGTAATAGCTATTTCCATTATTTAGGTACTTCTATGCTATCTACACTAATTTTATAAAAAGAACGTCTTTGGTTTTGGATTAGTGGATTTCTAAAATAGTAAGAAGCTACATTATTGTGCCATAAGAAAATTTTTATTCTCACGGGAGCGAAGATTGGGACACAAACGGTTAAAATGTTTAATTTTATTCCAGTAAATAATAAAAAAATAATCTAAACTAGTAAACTCTGTAACAATTTAAAATCAAAAAAAACTAACAAGGAAACGGATTTGGAAACATCTAATAAATACAACAAATTTCCTGAACTCTGGATTTTCTAAATCCCATAAGCAAAATAACAACAAACGAACGAAAATATTACAACGTTTGAAAAACATCGGTACTAGGATTAGAGGTTCAATTCGTTCTATCGCTTTAGCGGGGTTGCGGGAGCGACTTGAAAGAGCATTTAGTGGGAAAGGTTCAAAGTAGTTCAAACGAGGCTTCAAAGACAATGCGTTAGGAAAGGGTAAGCTACATCGTCCTCTCACGTCCCTGAAATATGATTTCGATAAGTCGCAAGCTATTGGACAGGGTTCTTATTTTTATATAACAGTTTATTTTACACATGCTTTAGAATATAATTTGTATGTCAATAAAATGTAAAAAAAAATATAAGTGTTATATAATGCATGTTATAGTTTTATCATCGAATTATGCAAAGTTTCTAAATTTGATGTTGTACAGTCGACAGCACATCAAACTACGTAAATACTTTGTAAAGTCGCCGCTATAACTAATCAGTCACATAAACACATGCAGGGAAACTTAACATATGGACGGCTGAACAATGAATAAGAAGTTCTATTTAATTGAATTATCAATTTCCGTCAATATACCAACATTGTTACGCGCCAATAAACATAATTATGGAATTCTAATTGGGTTTCAATTATGATAGAAACAGTCTGCAAATAACGTGCATCGATTAATTTACAGGCGATTGTAATAATTCATTATTGTAACAACTAACGAACTTCCTATTGAGCCATTTCCAGGAACGAAATACTTTGTCAAGGTTAAGGTCCGTTTATATTGATTAAGTGGAAGAGTTATAAATAATTTAAAATGTATCCTGTATGTTTGTGGACAATGATTAAACAGATTTTGATCTTGTTTTTTTATTATTAAAAGTTAGTAGAAAGTGTTTCCATGATTTTAGAATTTTTACATTTTTTTAGTTCGAAGGGATGTAGCCACCATTTGATCGATATAGGAGTTTGTAGACCGTGAGCTCTTTTCTAGTTTTATAAATGTTTCTTGGTGGTTTTCTATTTTTTTATTAATTTGTACTTTTTACGATAAAATAACATTTCGGCATGTGAAAGAAATAATTAAACAATTTCACTTTTATAATTCTATGACTAAGCTCATAGCAAATAGTTTACTAATGTAAATAAGACTTTTGCTATGAGCTTAGTTCGTCTATTTATTTATATTAATGACACAATCAGCATATACATAGGAATTTAGTGCTTTATGGAAATTTCTGTAGCTAATTGTAGTTGTACAAATAAATGCTGAGATAATATTTATTAATATTCACTCATTGGCATAGTCATTATGTCTTTTGTGGTTATCATAAAATAAACATAATCACAGTAAATTAGGACCAACCAAGACGGAGGCAATTCATGAACTTCGACATAGGTTTCGTACTATTCGATGGACAAATCATGTGTACTTTTATTTACCTTTATTGAGAAAACATACTCTACAAGGTAGATGAGTAAAACTATCTGTTGCTATCTCTCTATCTTTCTCACCTTTGTATATTGTGATTTTATAACCGGCAGCCCGCTTCATGTCAAACCTCCTTGCAAATGCTGTGAAGCAGTTTACAAACGTTTAGGAGTAAACTACGGAAAATGTTAATTGAAAAAAAAATTATAAAATTAAAGATTTTTTTCTAAAAACTATAATGCTAATGAAATATTTTTATTCTCTTGTCTATTTTTATATTCCACACACAATTGTAAATTGTTTTTTTTTGTTTTTTTTTTTTAAATTAAATGATGATGGTCGATCCCGATTGAAACTGGTGGCATTGTAGAAGAAGAACCATACGCCTCAGTTGCTAAACGATTTAAAGTAGATTCTGATAAGATCTCCCAAATTGTTATTAATAATATGGTCGAGTATTACCAATGTGAACTAAGCTTTCACGTCATTACGGGAACGAATAGCGTTATTAATCACTCGATATGATGAAGGAAAAATACTCGCAATATCGTCACATGGCCTCGACGCGGGAGATTAACACGTCCATGCTGCCATTTCCGATCTTAGCACGACAAAAACACGCCCTCTTCGCAAATAAAAGACGATCACAGAATTCGCAATTTCAATCGATAGACTCCACCCAAAGTATCAGTTAAAATATACTACCTCCCGGTGATGAATGAAACATTTTTATTGCATCACATCGTCAGGGAATTGACTTATAACATTGTAGCGGTAAGCGGTATGTAACTGTAAAAGTCACGTCTAAATAGCTTCAGGAGAATTGATAGAAATAATAAATAGTTTGTATTATTAATATTCAATTAGTTTATATTTTTCTTTTAGTTGTAGTTTAATATAATATATATTGTATTAATATTGTTGTGTACATTAATAAACAACATTTTTTTATACTAGTATTTTGACAACTTGTAATACCATCAAACACGTGTAACTTTCTACGCTGTATGTATTTTATAACTTCTGCTACATCGAAACAAAAGTTGTGAGGATATAGATAATAGTTTCTTTTTCTATTATATTTAGAGATCGCCTTAGCTGTGTATACCTATGACGTGTAAAGGCGAATAGGAAAACTGTCATTGTCAAAATGTTGTCAAGGTTTCTTGTTTCTTATGCAAGAACTATAAATACTATTGAATCGGCCAGAAATAACAGTTATAAGATTATACAATTCCCGGTTTCGTTCGGGGCTATGTTGCCGCGGTACCCAACGTCAAAATAACCTTAAAATTTTAATAATTCGTCCGGACGCCAGCCTGAATTCAACCGTCCTTTAGAATGCTTTTGTTTCCTACCAACTGTCTATGCTATGCGTCCCTGTCGCCTTACATGATATTCATGGGATATGGAGTGGCAGGACCACTCCTAGTTCTAGGTTCTAGGGCTAAAAAAGTTACTGATTTGATATTATTAGCTGCGTATTTATGTAAATGCGCTTCGCTTCCGTGATAGGCTTTATTTGCTGTATTTTTGTCATATTCATTGATTCGCGGATGTATTTTGGGTTGTGAGGCCGCAAATCCCCGGGTCAGCGTAAAAATAAACCTATATATTTTTACAAACACATGCCAGTCTGACGTCAAACCCTCCACAATCCCTGCAATTATATTGCGGCCTATAAGTTGCTACAGCCTTTTGGATGGTTGTAGTTATGGTAGATAAATTCGACATGAATGTGTAATAAACTGGCAATTTACAATATTTTTAAACAAGGCGCGTGTCCGTATGGTTGGAGTCGGATATAAAACCGGCGTTTGCGACGAATGTGGGCGCATCACCCCGCGTCTCACCTCAGGCCACCCGCGCAATCTCGTGCGTCGACTTGTGCTATGTGACTATATAACTAGTTACAAATTCTATCATTTGAATACCATGTTATGATTTAATTTTGAAAGCTCAATTTAGGAAAATTATTAAACAGGAAATCTGATATTGAGTTTTGTTGAGATAATAAAACAGCAACACTGATTGAAACCATGGAAGATGGGAGATAATATTACCAATTAGCTAACATCGATCGGACGGTTGATTTGGACGAGTTAACGGGAATCTATAGAAAACAACATTTAGTTGCTAAGTCAACAGAGGCTTAGTTTCCATATAATAAGATATTGTAATATCATAATAACCCAAAACCCAAAAAAAAATTAGGCTATGTTTGAATGAGGTTCTTTAGCTACATGCGTACCAAATTTAAACAGATTTTCGCATTTATGATACTAATTGTTCGCCGTGAATTTGGACCTCGCTAATACAATACATTTATACAAAATTGAGAATATTTCAAAAACGACATAGCCGATTTAGTTACCCATGAACTTAAAAATTATATTGACAGATCCTACATATCTTTTAAATTTCATCAAAATCAAACCAACGGTTCGAAAGTTATCGCGTTACAAAGACACATACATACAAAAAAGTATTTTTGCCCCAAGTAGAATGGTAGATCTCGCTCGCTTCGCTCGCTCGGTCAATTAATATGGATTGTCTCATAGATTGAGAAGCCGCCAATCAGGCGCGGCCCTGATTACTTCTTTCTACCTATGTCAAAAACACGTCACGATTTTTGGAGTCAAAATGTTTGTCTAAGTTAATGGTAACTGATAAGTCAGCATTTTTCGGTTATTACGATTGAAAATCAGAAATATTAGCATCGATCTATTACAGCAATATATTTTGCCGATTATATTTTCTAGACGTGACTATAAATTGACGCAACGCGGGCTTATAATAAGAGTAAGCTGGAGCTTGATAAAAGTAGTGAAAGTCGCCGTTGTACAGTGCTGAATATTTATGAAGGTTCGGATATTGTAACTCGGCGAAACTCTCCGCTCTATGCAGTGGGCTCGCCTATTGTGTAGGTGTATCCAGCTAAAAGTGCTAAAACACGACGGGCTGCACCAACTTCGGACTTGCATATTTATGAGTGTACTTCCAAAGACTTGAGTGATGGGGAATAAAAATAAATAGCTACGATGTTCGTTGTTATTTAAACAACGAATACTAATTTGGTTAGCGTTCGTTGATCAAAGTAATGTTGGCAGTAATACGGGTAATTTTTAGGTTAGTTTACTGACATTAAATAAAATAAAAACACTACCTTTATATTTAGATGGAGTAATAGATACTGAATCACCCTAACAAGCATTGCATTAATTACTTATAAATACTTTCACATTGTAATTATGGAAAAATATATTATTTCAAAAAAATACGGCGAAATAGGACATAATATTTTTTAAGAACGATTGACAGACAACTAAACAACACACATCCTTTTTAGGAACATTCCAAATTCCAAAATATATGAACAGAAGAAGAAACAGATGATACATTTTCAATAGAAGTTTTCAATAAGTTTTACTAGCATTAAACATAATTTGCATAGTCTGCAGCGTACAAGTTTTTCTTACGTTACGTCTGAACCATAAGAGAATAAGAAAGTGTACTTAGATATTAATCGTACCCCAGCCTCTCAGATTAAAGTCAACTACGAACTCCTTCGAACTTACATAGTATGGCCTACTTTCCTCTCACTTAGCTAAGATTACTTATTTCGAACTACTCAGAACAAACGTGCGATTTGAGTATTAGCTGTTTATTCACTTTTTGAAAACTAGATACAACTAACTATTCGAGACCTTTTTTGTTTTACATTTAAATTTAATAATATATAGCATTTAATTAAAAAACCATGGCGCGGCTCGTTGCGGCTATTGAAAATGAAATAGTTTTACTTGTAAATGTGGTGCTACGCATCACCTACGTATGCCGTAGAATAGCTACGAGAGTGCTACGCAATATTTAGGATTGCTACGCATCTCGTACACATACAAAATGAAAGATGGAGTTGCGCATGCGCATGTCTATGAATAGTATATGGCATTTAGTAAATTATTTATTTGTTAATCATTATTATTCAAATCGTATAGATTAGCATATTGACTTGTAAGTTTCGAACATTACGGCCTAAACTATAACACAAGTTGTTTCCGAGAATGGCTTAAGCAAACACTTTCAGTTGATTTGGGATAGATGGTCATCAATAATGGTAGATAAAGCACGTACGTGCAATGTGAGGGCATTGCCCTCACTCTGGTAATGACAGGATCGTTTGACTACCTTCCGAATTCGAGCCGCGTGTTACTCTCAAACTTTTTACGATTATTACTACGATTTTTGATCCCTTCTTGTCGACGAGATACCTTCGACTTTCGCCCTTACATTTATTAACCGCTAAATGATAATGGCCGCTCGTGATACTGGAAGCTTAATGGATAGAAAGTTTGCTTTATCGTGATTATATTGCAATTTATTCAGTTTCGTTTTCTCTGGTTTTTAAGTAACTCTGTATAAGCCGCAACCGCGAAAACAAATTTTGAAAAAAAAAAACTTTAAGCCCACGCGCGTCCCAAGCCCAATACAATATAATTTATTTCAGATAATTTAAAAATCCATATTTTGTTAGTAGATCTTAACCTATATTAGTAAAAATTACATAGAATATTAAATTACAATTAGCCCAACATTCCCTACGTTGGGCTAATGCAAACTGCGAGAAGATCTTAGAGGCGGGTAAAGTTAATTTGTCCGTAAATTTAAACTGTAATTCAATTATCAGTCAGCATTACCCCTTGGCAATATGGATTCGATGACGTACCTTGTCATAATACCGTCGTAACGGACAAGGTACTTAATATCAAAATACTAGTTTGTTTACTGAACAGACGTTCCATCCGCATGAATAAATATTACACGGATAAATTGCGCTGCCTTTGTACCCGATGGAGATGTATTTGGATTGTGTTCAACTATAATGAGCCGTATCATGACGTCTGTTGTGTATGTCATAAATAAGAGCCCGCATAATAAGACGTCGTCGCTCGTGGATTGTGTCATATTATTTTGTTTTAGATCAATACTAGCAGTTAAGGATTTTTTATAATGGTCGTTTATTGGAAGGGTGACAAAAAATAAATTAAATCTAGCATCTCTTTGTTTTGGAAGGCACGTAAGCTATTGGTTGCGCCTATATTTAGGAGTTGCGTGGTGGGTCATGGCTCATATTCCTAATCCATCCATACGACCAGTGCCCTGTCTCATGATGATAACTAGCTGCGCCTGAAAACTTGGTGTCTGTATTTTTTTTAAACAAAAGTTTAATTAGGTAAGGTAAACGTAAAAAATTTCCAAATGAGATATATTAGTGGGATACAACGATAATAAGATGTTCCTTTTTCTACCAAACATGTATGTTTTTGTGTACAACAGTGAATGTATATACATAACAAAGCTCCTTGATTTTATCTTTATGTATATATTATTCTTTGATAATTGTAATAGACTTATAAAGAGTCTTTTTCAAAAAATCGTCAACGCACCGGTGACCCTTATCGAGTTGCCGGTGTCCATAGGCTGTTTACCATTTGGCAACGAGCATTCTCGTTTGCCCACTACATTATATATTATAAACATTAAAAATAAATAAAAACATGAAATAAACAGTCTGTTGTATTTCCTAGAAGAAGTCTTTAACAGTTCCAAGTACAAAACATCAGTGAAAAGTTTCTCTGTTAATTTTACTTTGAAATGAGACTTTCCTCAACTTTATTGGAAAACGGATAGCATTAAATTGTCATGAAAACGTTATTAATTAGTAAGAACTTAAATTACATTTATTTTTGTTATAATTTGTTACAAGGTAATTGTTAAAATTTAATATAAATGATAAAATCACCATCATCATTATTATCGACAGCCATTTAAATGTACCCACTGTTGGGGCACAGGACTTCCTTATCCACGCGGACCCATTGCGGATTGGTGCATTTTAACGACTGCAAATACAACCGGGACTATCGACTTTTTAATAAAACACCTGAACTGAATTAAATTTTTATGATAATTTATTCACAAATTTCTTAAGATATAAATATTGAAATGAAAGAATATATTTGTAGCCGGTGAAACATATAGGATTGAGTTTTCTTTTAACACGACATTGTAAATAATATAAAGTCTTTGAAGTTCCTAAGAAGTTATTTATGAAAATAAAATCAACTCTTGTGCGTCATAAAATGAAAAGATAACAAACATTATTATGAGTATTCTTACTCACATTAATTAAGTTGACATATTTTTATGTATTTATTATATTATTAAAACCTATTTTAGCTGAGGTAGGTAGGTATTTTGTTCAAGAATAAATTACTTGAACTTGTTCCGCTTAATATTATACTAAATTTCAGTCATTTTTTATTTTCAATATTTTATGCCAAGTTTTACAATTTCGTCTACATCGTTCACCGATTTCGTAACAACGACCCATTTTATTCGAGTAAAAGTAAAAAAAACATTCATCCACACAGTGAAGTATAAATCGATCAAGTGGTTCCGCACATATCGATAGACTTCTAACAAGTACTATAGGAAATTGAGTCGAGTTAGCAATAGTCAGGAGTTCGTTGGAAGTTAAACAGTAGTTTGTTAGGACGACGCGGCCGCTAAACCACAATCATTTTGACAAGTTACACCTAATATCTCACTTCGTATAAATATTGAATTGAAAGAAACACGTAAGTATATTTGTTTTTTTTTTACATTGAAATCTGTATGACTATATAAACGTTATTTAAATGGAATTATTTCAAACATAACATTTATTACTTAGTTTCTATCTATTGTTCAGGTAGGTACTGATTATTTCCTTTGCACTCAGTACTTAGTTTTTCTACTAATTTCTTTGAAGGAAGTGTTAAGTGTTTAATTTCAAAAGGACTAAAATTAGCACTGCGACCCTAGTAAACTACGACTCAAGTAAATAAATTTTCATGTCTCGAATTTCTAATTCCAAAAAGTATTTTTACTTCAGTACAGAAAATCAAATATTTTTGTTCAGTAAAAATAATTTTACGAGCACAATAAAATAGGGCAAAAGCGAAAGTTAATAACGAGGTAACACGTGGCAATAAGCCGACAAAGAGAAGACAATGTGATTCATATAAAGCTTTATAAAAATGTGCGTGTATAAACTAATTTGACTGAATTCGTAATAAAAATTTACATAATGCGAGAAAAGACACACCACAAGAAAACAGAAACGACGTGAATTTTATTTTCATGGCCACATTTGCGCAATTTGTATACAGAATGTAAATTAGAAACCGCCTTATTTCTGAAATGGCGTCAGGTTATTTGGCTCAGTGTCGCACTGTCGCTTGACGAATAAAAAATTGGACGAATAAAGCTTCTCGCTTATAATTTTCTCATTTCATCACTTCGCTTATGGTGATAAGTACTAAGATTCACTTTTTCTGTTCTCTTTATTTTGATTTTTCATAGATACATGATGTTAAGAAAATATTAAAAAATCGGCGCGACCTGGCGAGACTGCGGACTTGGTGATCTAAAAGCACGCCAAAGTCCGCGGTCTCGCGCTAGCTCCCGCCGATTTTTGTTGGAGGCAAAGACTCATTATGGGTCGCTGAGCCGACCCCGATGAGAGTAGTAAATATCACAACGGGATTGCAAAATTTAATTTGTGAAACAAATTATAAGCTTTTATTTCTCAGTTGTCTAGTAATATAACATCTCAACAATATATTTTTCATCATTATGTACAAGTACATACATTCTGAACAATATTTTATCTTATTTGCGAAACCTCCCAAAGTTACAGGTACAATATAATACAATACAATACTCTTTATTGCACCAAAAGTGAAATTAACAAAAATCATAATCGTAATCAAGTAGGTAATCAAGAAGAAGATGAATAAGGGATCGTATCTAGTCGGCTCTGTAGAGAGAACACTTTCTACTATCATTCTTGTCAATTCGTGTACGACATAGTCCCAAATAAATCTGTGGAAACCTACAAAAATGTCATTGTTGGTATAGAAACCAACTGTTAGTCAATTCTCAGTTGCTGTGAAAATGGATACGGGCTACATTGTATTGAATGTACAAAATCGAATCGGTGTTCCCGACGGGATGAATGGAAAAAATGTTTTGTATCGAATGCGGCGCTTCGCTGTCCATTGCAAGATTTACTACCTTCCATTACAGATCCATATAGATACGGCGTGTGTGCACTCTTTTTGCACGATAGTCTAAAAAAGGAGTGAAGAGTTTCAGAGCACAGTATGAGTTACTCTACTTTATTTCAGTTCAAGGTCCAGTTATTTACCACGTTAACGTCCAATAAACAAAGTGGATAAATAAAAAATAGTACAACTTTTTCTCTTTCTGTCATGTAAGTATTTATTATAAGTATATGCACAAATATAAAAGTTATTTTTTTTTATTTTGAAATTTTGACAAATTACGATATCTGTCAAATTAAATAAATTAAACTCAATGTCACGAAAATCATTATCCCCTGTGACTCATAACATAAAACGTTCATAACACTATTTCTAATAACAAAATGTGTAAAAACAAGGCAAAGTTTTACTGTTGCATAAACAAACTTCTTGTTTGACTTTATGTTATTAAAGTTGTAATTTACTTGGCTTGGTTGCTAAGTTTCATAAAATATTTAGTTATTTAGGTAGGTACACAAAAATATTTCTTCATATTTAATTAAAACGAAACCTTGTTGAGTTTTAACATAATAATATTAGGTAAGTGCATAGTTATTTCTTTTTGAGTATCAAAAAGTTTAAAATAAGAACGCCAAAGTTAGTTGTGCAATTATTTTTGTCTATGGCTGTCCCGATCCACTATTCAAAATAAATATAAATTAAAAAGTATTGCTTTCCTACTTATCTGTTTTTAAACGCTTGTGAACTAGAACATGTATTTTGTCACTAAAATTCACGATCACATGATCGTTTCATTGTGGCACTTCTGGCAGAGCAACAGCGCTATCTTATCATAAGAATGTAACATTAACATGACAAAAGCCTTCAGGGGATCTCAAAACTAGATACCATGCTAACAACTGTCTATTTTGATAGTTGTTATCATAGTGAAAGCCTAGGGCTAACCACAAAATATTTATTGTACAAAAGCGAAACAATTTAAAAGTACCTACTTGATACTGTTGGTACTTTAGTAGTTCAAAAAAACCGTTCTAAAATCTAGAAACCTATCGAAATTTAGTAAATCAAGATGGATCATTTTCTTACTCTTATTATTTTATGTCAAAATATGATTTCAAAAAATGCTTGATTGGAAAATCAGGAGACATATATTCTGTGGAGACTGATACACTCCGTTATTTCCTTAATTTTAGATTTCCCAAGGGTTAATGTCACATAGGCGGCCGGTTGTAAAATCACTGCCTAATCTTCAAAGCTATGGATGTCCTGCGTTACGCTCCGGAACGTAACCACCATTCTATAAACTAAAATTAATTGATTGTTAACTATTAAATTTCACTACTAATTAATACAATTTGTAATTGTTGTTTACCTTTTTAAACCTTGTGCCGCAATGTTGAGCGTGGAAATCAACCAACAGGTATCACCTTTCAAACAGCGGGTTCATTACGCAATATTGCGTCACGGATAATTAAACATGTTCGTTAATTAAATGTAGATTTAATACAAATAATTTGCGGTTACTCGAACGAAATTAAACTGAACGAAATAACGAGCCCCTGTAATACACGTGATGGCAACGATTAATTTAATTTTTTGTTTCATTGAGCCGAAAGTATAATAACTTTTACACAGAAATAATTTAGTGGTAATTTCAATAATGATGTACCTAATTATGTACAAATTAATGTTACCTATATGGCCGCTGCTCTCGTAAGAATTTTGATGTGAAAAGTGGTAACCTAATACTAAAGCTCTTAATAATATTGTTATAATCTAGTTAATTTTGACGTCCTTTCCTTTGAACCGAGAAGTCCCGGTTTCGATCCCCTGTCTGGCAATGATGGAAAATGATATATTTCTGATTGGCCCGGGTTTTGGATGTTTATCTATATATACATTTGTTATATAGTATCGTTGAGTTAATATCCCATAACACAAGTCTTGAACTTACTTTGGGGCTCAATCTGTGTGATTTGTCCTAATATAAAAAACCCTCTAAGTTACTAAGAGTAGAATGAAAACAAACATAACAAATCATAATATAGTTACAAAATAAATAATGAATTAGAAGGGAAAAGGCAATCGTCAACTTATTTATTCCGAGTCCGTCGTCGGAAGATAAACATAAATGGGAATGGTCGCAACTAAATCCGATCCAGGTATACAAGGGCACAAACAATTGAAGCTTATGGAAATCAGGCACCGTAGTATTTTACCGGATTAAATATACTGGCAATTAGTGTAGTCCCAAAGGCCCGCCAGCTAGTTATTTATCGCAAGCCTTAGACTTAATTAAAACATCTTACTTTGAGCTCAGGAACTATACGTATCCTGGCGAATTAAATAGGTCAGTCCCGCTGCTCGGTTGTAAGCCACTTAATTATATAAGGGAAAATTATAATGCCGAAGTGCATTAATCATGAAATGTTTAAGAAGCTGTATTACCGCTCGCTAGCTTCTTAGTAGTTTCATTCTTTTTTCTTTTTTCTTGAGAATTTGTAACGTACAATATTTCTATTTCTATTTCTTCTTGTATTATAATATGGTTTTCTTTTACTTAGATATAATGCAGTTTATTAACTTATTAACAGAGATGTAAACCGAATATGTTTTTCTCAGCGTTTCCGTTATCTGTCCGTAGGTAAGGTATATCTAATCTTTGACTTTATGATTAAACATTGTATAAAAAATATTATACGACTAACAAAATTTGGATGGATGTATATAACTGCACTATAGAACTAGGCGATTGACAAAAGTCTAGCGAGGTTTGAAATTTTTCGATTTACTCCAATCTAATAACAACAACTAATACTACTGGTATTCGTTTTGATCCAAATTAACTTTCCATTTCGAATGAATACCATTTTTAACTAATACTAAAATAAGAAATAATACAGTCAAGCAAATAAATCTACAAGAGATTTATTAATAATTCAATTTTAAATTATTAAAATTTTGATTAAAATTTGATAACGGTTTGAAAATTGTTACAAAAATGCAGAAATGAAACGCTATCAATGGACCAGTTCAGTTAATAAAAATAACTTCTATCTCAAAACTTAAGATATCGTGTCAAGAATTACAACAGCACTTTTAAAATGTTCACGACAGTTATCCTTATAGTTCAAGACGTATCCTGGTTTATTCTCAGCAGCCGTCCATCCGTCGGGTTATTTCTGACAAACACTGAAGACCCGTTAACCATCCTATTTCTACTTATATTTCTCGACGTTCCAATATAACCTAAGTTTATTTTCGTTCGATGCATTTCATGTTTACTATCCATCATATTGTTGACTCTGGCGAAGTATTTGTCGTTTTCAATTTTAGTCAGTAGGTAGATATATTTATGGAAACTTGGCGGAGAGCTCGGTGGCGCTGTGGTTTGCGTAATCGAACAATGGTAGTTGTGGTTAAGCAACTTATCCAATGGTCAATCACGGGATGGGTGACCAAAAATGTAACTTATACTCCATAAGTTTTACCCTTTGTGTTCCTAGGTACCTACACAAAGTTATTCAAATCTACCAACTTGTATGGGACCCTAGTGATGGGACATAGTACATGACTGTTTAAAAGTGATTAAAAATATTAAAATGGTTAATAACATCGATAGTTGATAATGACATGAAAAATACCTACATATTGGCTTTATTGCGTTCAATCATTTCGTTTCATTACTGTCCACTGTAATGTTGAATTCACAATTAGGTCATTTTGTGGAATTTTGTGACTAAGCTGAGCGTAAAGTGGCTAACGAATAACTATTTTTTATATGAAAAGGATTTTAATGATATTTTGATTTTTTTTTTAAACCGAATATTAAAATATAATGGTTAATTGTTTTAGATATTTGTTTGTTTTATTAATTAACATACTTACTAAGATGTAAATAAATTTTTATACTATCTCTTTTTCTCTCTCTCTAATCTGTGAGCTTCCTCGGATGTCCGCTTTCCTACTTTTTCTTTTCTAATACGAACGAATTTGATATTTTTACACTATAACCATGTAGGTATGTTAGTATACTAATATTTAGTATACTAACATACTTTTATCTATATGTATGCACACATAAAGATGAAAACAATCAAATTACGTTTTCGTGCACCTGGCTCTCGTAGGAAAAGTTAAAGTAAGTACTGCAACTAACTGGCTATTATCTTCATTGTCCCTGAATTTTCGAGAGTCGAAGATGCAATTCAAACCAGATTTATTTTTGTATGTATGCGCTATTACGACCGTCACCATCACATTTTTATCAGTTACTTTTATTTCTTAGCATAGATAAAATAATAATGAGTTATACGACACTAATCAAGAATATTACACTAATCAAGAATATTACACTAATCAAGAATATTAGTATAAAGTAGTTTCCTTAATACAATGTGTTGACTAAATCGAAAACAGTGGCCACCAAAATCAGTTTAGTCTAATTGTATTATAGAAAACTATATTTATGTATGTGTACAAATATAAGAAAATCTGACACATAAATATAAGTAAAGCGCTAAATAAATATAACTGGTAATATTTATTTAGTGCACAAATATACGACACTTGCTTTGGTGACACCAATCAAGGCTAATGCCTGTATTTTGAGTCACCAAGTTCCCCTCACATCTGTAACGTACTGAATTCAATGATCTTCATCTAAACAATGCTTTCTTGAAAATGTTTATTCTTTTATTATTATTCAAACGCATTGAATTAAGAATTGGTTGTTTAAACCGACCAAGTGAGTCAGTTTCTTTAGTAGCCTGGTTGTGTAAGCCACTCACGGCGCGGTTCGTTTGTTGTAACAATGTTGAGTGGAAAAAGAGTTAAAAGACTCCCGCACCTACGAGACTTTCAAGTGCCTTGTGTTATTTAGATCCGCTTTTTTAGTTAAATGAAATAGATTATATTTTTACAAAAGTTTTTTAGGATTTGTATTCTAAACAAAGAGAGCCTGAACTTAAGGATTTAATTTAGGTACATTTTTACCATTGGTTGGACAGCCAATGGTAAAAATGCTAAAATAAAATGCTAAATTACGCTTACTTGGTGGAAATATGCTTTTACGATAGTGTAAAAGCTGATTTACAAATTAAAATTAATAAATTCGCGTTCCAACCTACCATTATCTATAAAAACGAAAAATCACGTTTTTTGTATGGGAGCCTGTAAAATATACTTGTTGCACTTTAACTTGCTCGCCGACGTCGTATAGAATGACGTACGTTGCGCTTTCCTGCGCAGGTTAAAGGTTAAGTTAACGTTAAACACTAAATATTTTTGACTTAAGTCAAGATAAAAATATAAAACTATGTAGCATCATGAGGACCAATTTGATGGCAAAACATTAAATTAAACTAAATCAAAACCGCTGTAAAATGAATGTAACTATAAAATAGTGCTAAAGTTATAGTTACGAGTTAATGTTAACACCGCAGAGTGCTAAAGCCGCTATAATTACAGACTAACGTCCTATACACAAGTCTGCTTGAGTAGCTAGTGTTATAGCTGTTCTGTTAAGCCTAATTTTCATTACGAAACTAGAGGCACGAAATAGTTATGTGACGTCAAAAATTACGTGTAGGCGTCAGATAGCAATTTTCAGCAGTTCAATTAGTCCCAGCTTCATTGTAAAGTCACTGTCAAAATTTGACGTTTTGACGTGAAATTTTAGGAGAGGTACTCGTGAACGAATGGAGGGATAGGTTTTTGTTTAGCAATGGGACACCTAGCTTTAATAATCTTTATTATTTTGTAAAGAAATGTCCCCATGTTGCGTCTGTCTCTGGATAGTTTTTGTGTATAATTTATTCGTGCCAATAGTAGTAAGAATTAGACTATAATTATGATAATATTAAAACCTATCACTCAACTCAACCTAACAAAAATTGTTTTGATAGTTGCATTAATCAACAACGCAGGTTAAAGTTAACGTCGAAGTTGATTGATGCAACTGACCCTAACTTTATTATTCTAAATTCGATGATGTGGTGTCCATGCAGCTCGATGGTATGTAGCTGTAGATGTAGGCATTTTCTAATTGTAGTAGTATTTGTTAATCACAGCGGAACATAATGTAAAACGCGCGTGACTCCCATACAAATGGCCTTAAACAAAAGAGCACACTTTGTCTATAATTTACGGTTGACACTTGTGGTAATATTGCTATCATGTGTGAAAATATATAATTAAACAATTTAAAAAAAATGTTTGATTAGGTCGAAAAATAATTAATTTATAAATAGTTTAAGCATATACGAATAACATATAACGAATAAAGAATTTTGAATTTAAATTTGGACAAAACGCGAAGAAAAACATTAAAATATAGAAAGCCAACTTCAAAAGATTATAGAAAATAACAAAACGAATATATTTATATATATATATATACTCGACTCGAAACGAATATATATATATACTCTTGATGGTTATTACATGCCATTATACTAATAGATTTTATTTTTAGAACTCAAATTTATTATAAGTCATTGTGTAAAATTTTCTATCGTTTTGACTATATTTTTATATTAAAGAAATTAATTTTATAATTAGCCTATTTTATCTTATATTTGATAAATTATCGTCTCTAGGCAAGAATTAACTTACTTAAGTGTAAAGTATGATATTTGCAGTAATTTTAAAAATAGTATTTCATTCGCTGTCTCAACAGAAAACAATTTGAACGAGAATAACAATCGAGATTTCTCAAACAGCTTAGTTGGTATATTCCGCTGATGGCTCGGAATTGAAATAAATGGTTTAGGTGTTTAATGTAAAGAAATAAAAACTCCTTTTTCTGGAAAGAAAGTAACAATGCCGACCTGGCATTCAGCCAAAGCTAAATTAGATAATGGAGTTTGCGTGCAAAAATATAGGAAACCAAGAACAAAGACAAATGGGGTCGGCTGTGACTCTGAGAACGGCGAAATAAAATAACACGGCCAAGATTGGGTTTGGCCCTTGTACCTCCGTAACCTTATGTCGTCACGTGGCTTGTTGTGGTTACTGTCGAAATATTATTATACTTTATAATACAATGTTTGACAGTTGACCTGTGTTTGTTTCCTTACACAGAAAAAGTAATATGTTAAGTTTATGGTATCATTTGAATCTTTTTTTCTTAATATACGCCAATGCCTGTTTTTTCCATTTATCTTTCGCGGGTCTCCTTGAAGAATTTTCTATAGAAATAATTATTATATTGATATATTTAGTTTCCTTTTTGTAAGTCTTACTTACATTCTTTACTTGTGTACCTACATAAATTAATAAATAAATAATGAACCGTGTAAAAGTATATAGCTTTATTAAGATCTACATTTACAAGTAACTATATTTTCTTTGTTTATAATTTGTAATAAGTAGGTATATACACTTTCTTCGACAGCATATTTTTATGTAATAAGATGGAGGAGATTATTGTAACTTTATTTACTTAGAATTTTCATCAGGGTTTCTTTGAATTTAAGTACATTTAGTGTTTACGTAACTGCTACGAAGTAATATGATTTTATTTATTTAGAAGCATAAAAAACATTGCCTGCGTGCGTGAATTTCCCAGAGGAACATTAATTTTTCCGTGATAAAAGGTACTCTAAGTCCTTCTCGTTTAAATAAAAGGTACTCTTTGTATTCAACATTTCAATAGTTTGATTGCTTAATCAAACTATTGAAGTTTTGATAAAGCGTGAAGAGGTAACAATAAACTTATTGTTGCATTTATAATATTAGTTAGTATCAGGAAATTCAGTTATCATTATTGTAACCCATTTTAACGTTATATATTTTTATTACTTAAAGTTTTTTACAATACCTTACAAATATTGATGTAAACTTGTGTATTTTGTTACTGTTTCATTTATTGAACGTCCATTCAGAGCAAAAATTGGATTTTAATTAACCAATAATACTGTGACAAGTGCACTCATACTGTAATTAACTGTTTGCAAACCATCTGAGTATCGAAAAAATATTGTACATTTTCTTCGTTCCGTTCTAGGTGATAATTAAACATATAATTGTTTACTTAACGTAAATTATAATAATTTCAAGCACACTTTAAACTAAACACTATCACGTTTAATAACATATAAAGTTATTTAACATTGACAGAATGAGATTAATAAATTTTAATTAACTCAAGACAATGTTGCACGCTGATCTGAAGATAAAACACCTTGCAAGAAATTTCGGTCGTGATTGCAAAATCACAGCCGAATCTTCAAATTTTTAAGGGGCATTTTTTACGCTGACACTGGTCATCGCGGTTTCACAACCACGAAAGAAACCAAGAGCAGAGATGGAAAATTAATGAACAAATTCAATTCAATTCGATAAAAATAGATAGGTACAACAATAGAAATTAAAAGATCCATACAGCCAACATAGCAGGCAAATCCGTGCGGGTTAATAACATCGTGATGCTGGCAACAATGATTTATTATATCGCTTTCCTCGGCCTCGAATGAGCCGCATGAAAAATGGTCCCGGTTATTGCTGAACCGGCTCTGCAGTTGACGCTTTGTTTAAGCACAAATGACTCGCACTATGAAGTTATTTCGTACTACGTTTTGGGGGTGTGCTCCTGCTTGCACTGCGTACCAATATACTCCATGAACTATGTGGCTATTTCTTTCTTTATGCAAAATAGATAACAATCGATTGATATACAAGAAACAAGTTTTAAGAAACCATAAATCATAATTCGAAAATATGTATGACTAGCTAGATAGCTCCGCGGAGTACCTAATAATTCCAGGTTTGACATTCGCCAGAGATAATTTTTCAAATGGAAGAGAAATAAAAACCATTTGCATGTAGGGTAGTTTAAAATTTAAAAAGAAAAAAAAATAACTAATAAGGTTTTTGAAACAGAAACCGCTTCTATATTATCCACATATTGGATATATAAATATTTGTGGGCTTATAGTTTACGTTACGCGACACGATTACATTATTCGCATGATATTTTGGTTTAATTTATAAAGCAAATTCGCTTTTCAAGCAAATAATTTTTTAACTTTATTATGGATTTTAGTGTCCAGTTAATTTATGAGATCACACTACAATTAGACCCGTAGAGAGTCCACCATTATTTCGCCCTACGTTTTTACCAGATTACGCTGCGGTCGCGACGATATGACAAATCGTCACTTTCAGATCTAGCCCTTTGTCATAGGCCACTATGAGGGCGGCGTGTCCTTGCTTATCGTTATCTGTGTGAGTGGGCTTTGTATTCAAACTAGCATTTTAGAAAAACGCTGACTTTATTGTTTCAGTTGTTTTACGTAAAAAGTATGCTTGACGAATATTTGTGATAATTTTGGCGTTGGCTATTTAATTTGAATTGATAAAAAACTGTTACATGTTTACATTAACATTATTTTTATCATTATCTTTGTATAAAAAACAGTAGTATTACTAGAATAAATAAACAGGCTTGTGGTCAAAATCATTCAAGTCGTTTTATTTTCAGGTTGTTGACGTGAAATAAATATATTTACAATGTGATAATATATCTGTAAATGTGTTTGAGGAAGATTTCCGGGAACCGTAACATTCTAATTGTCGGCTCAATCGGAAAGCGAGCAGCCTCTGATAAGGGTTTCTTTCCTCGCCTCCGCCGGAAATTAATTGTCACCGAACGGAAAATAGGGTGAAAGTCCAATTAATTATTAGTCACTTCATTTATTTACTCGGCGGCGCTTCTTTCTAAAATTAATGCTGTCCTAACCCTGGAGATCTTTCTGCTTTATCTTTTTTTGGGTTCCAAGCTAATAGGGACGAAATCCTTGTAACTGTCATCCACGCCCCATCATACAAAGTTTTTAGATTTTTCTTAAGACTTCATAAGACATGTTGAAGCCGCCAGTTGTCTTCGAAAAAGTAAAACAACAAGGAATCTTCGTGATGAAAATTAAAAAAAAAGTGATCTAAAAACAGTCAATCAAGAACACATCTATATATCTACCTATTTTTACCGTAGACAAAAAGTGAATTTGAAATGCTAATTGTATATAAATTTTAACTGTACTATCAGTGAGTCGCGATTATACATCAAATTCTACAAACAAAAAGCTCTTAACACCAACTTTGTATCTAAACAAAACTTGTACTTAAAATTGGCAAAAGTTTGAACAAAGTGACTTAGGTAACTTGCGGCATTTGACGTCAGCTGCGGTGATCCCATCGCCTCCTAATGCAATGAAATAAAAAATTATATTTATTTATTGGTGCCTTTCAAACTTTTTTCGAACCAATCTGGCAGGTTGACTTTGTGATAAGATTTGAATTTGGAATTAGACACTCACGCGATGCCTCGCTAATGTGAGCAACAGATAAGCTACTACAAAGAAAGTTACATAGGATTATTTTGATAGCTTCTACATTTATTGGGCTAGTGCCTAAGATTTAAATAGGAATTGATGCGTTGTATATACTGAAATTAGTCACACACATGTAACTGTTCATTACAAACAATATACTGTGTGAAAAGCTAGATATTACTGGTTAATTAATTAATTTCACATTTCTTTATTTGTCAATCGTTATAAAATGATAGCATTTCAACGTATCTTTTAACAAAACCCCATTGGGTTACATAATATTTGCAGAGGCCACAAATGCATATATACAGGACTGAGTCTGGGAAGTTAACAAACAAATGGCATTAGCATTGCCTTTAATCGACACCACGGGAGCTATATATACCCTCGGAACGGGGTAACGCCACGGCCAATTTTCTTGTTTAGACTACACACAATTTGAATATTGTCATCAGTATTCAGTACAGTGATTATTTAAATTCGCCACTTCAACAGCAGCTGCAAGCTAATCTATTTTGAGTATCAATTTATTTCACAATTCTCATTTCGCTGGAAAATCGAGATTATTCCGTTTCCAAATTAAAGGGGTAATTAAGGTTTTGGGGATTTTAAAGGGTTTGTTTGTGTTTGTATCAAGATTGCAGTTTGTTAGGTAACTTCGGGAATAATTCTCGTATTGTAATCGTAGCTTTTGTTTAGAATTATTATGCTTTGGTTTGTTTTACCATAAAATGATTATCATATCCATTATAAATTTTAAAAACATTTTTAGATAAAGAAACATGATTAAACATTATGACTTATTAAAAAGGCTCTAAACGTACATATTTAAAGTTTTCTTTCTTTAGATTAATGTTTTATTTAATTTTCTTTACGTACAGTACTAATTAGTTAAAAAGTAACATTCAAATTTAAAGACACACAACAAGTAGAACGAAATCATATTTCCTGATTTTAATTAAGAGTGAGGGGCTTTAGTGCAATAGTTTAAAATGGCGGCAATAAACCGAGCGAGCCGCTGTCCCACTTAGTGGTGTAAAGGAAACATTTATAACATGTAAGAGCCCTCTTATGCTGCGCTTGCCAAGGTTCTGATAGTGTATAGTCAACAACACATTAACCTATCATAATTCATTAGAAATTCGCCCCTATTAACTCTCCGTAAAGGTCATTAAAGAGAACTTGACACGCAGTCGACTAAAAAGTTATCAGGATGTTTAGTTACCTCTCGTGGACTTTTATGCATATTGGTGATAACGGCTATTTGCTATGAAATTTGTACCTAGATGCCGCCATTCTCTCATGAGCGCTTTCCACGCCATTGAGCGTCGAAGTCCAGGTTCCGCTTTCCTACTTTTTCGTCGGTTTTTGACACTGATTTCATTTAATTTACTTTTGAACAATCATTCAAAAGTTAATTCAATGAAGTGGGGAACTTTCATTTAATTTATTTTTAAATCATTGTCCAAAATAAAATAAAAGAAAAAATAATTTTCCACCATGAAACCGGCATCATTATACAGCAAGGGTGTCTAAGTGTTTTCAGTGTTATACAAACTTTGACCCCTCGCGCCGTACGCCGTGGTGTTTGGGAAACGGCAATATCGATGAATTTTGTATTTCGTGACTTTAGTGTCGACTTTTAATACTTTGGGGAAATTCATCCCCTTCAAGGGTTTGCTTTCCTCTGCTATTATTGGATTTCCGCATCTGTGCGTGCTGCTTTTGTTTTCAATTGGATATTTTGGATTTCTATTTGATTGTATTGTAAAAATACAAATGGATAAAGAGATTTTTACATAAAGAAACAGTATAATAATAATGAGGTTTTAAGGATATTATTATTCTCAAGTTTTATTTCGATAGAAAATTTAATTAATAATATTATTATTCAAACTAGAATTCTTTAAATAAATAAGTATTGAAATATTCTTGATAATTTGTTAAATCGGAAAGTAATAAGTGAAATTGCTATGCAATCACCTTGCCATATGTACTTCTTCACACAATATTAGCAACAATAATCCATGTTACCTTTTTCTTTTAAATACTTTTTTCATGGTGTGTATCTGATTTGGGTCTATAATTCTATACGATCTACGCGCACGCTTATGCTTACTCTGCTGTTATTGCAGGCGTTCATAGGTGAGGTGACCACTTGCCAACGGATGAGTTAATTCTATACCTATTTGCTTGCTCAGTAAAATAAAAAGATATTGTAGACCCGGCCACAAAGCTGGATATATAAATATCGAGATAAAAATATGTTAATTAGTACAATACCGTATTTGATTATATAAAACCTAGGTATACAATGTTATGCAAAATTGCAGATACTTAAATCGTTGTTATTTGGTGTTGTAAGTACGTACAGTACAGGGATTAGTACCTGCTTGAATTGAGCTTACTACAGACTATAAATAAGGCTCTGCCGGCCAAATATCCACGGCGAACTAATTGCAACGACTTAATCCACTAAAATAAAATTAGGTCGGATTTAAACGACCGTGTCTTCGTTTACATTCCGGAAATAGAATTGCCCCTCCCGGATTTGAATTTGGAAATTCGGCTTAACAAAACTTCTATTGAATACTGTCTGATTCAAAACAAAAATGGAAACGTACCAAGTTTTTTGTATTAATTATTGTTATTGGTATTTAGAAGACATTCGCTATATATTCGTTGTAATGTTGTCATATAAAACTATAACAGTGAAAGATTTGGAAAACTGAAATGAATTTAACAAATAACAAAATTAATATATTTTAGCAATTTAATTTAAATGAAATTGGTATAATGAGAAGTGTTATTTTATTTTCAGCTATATAACGCATGAAAAGGGGCACTGCGTTTTTTTTTTCAAAAAAAAAAAAAAAAACGCAGTATGAAGTTTTGCAGACACGTAGGGAACCATTCGGATCGACTTTTATCTGAGTTAGCTGTACGGCGAATTTTTTATAGCTGGCACAATGTAGGTGAACCTCGGTCACCTGTGGAACGCGCGCCCAGTGCAGTTCCCACACTATATAAATAGAGACCTGATTAATCACATCAACCACCTGCTGTAAGGGCTGCCGTTGTCTTAACGATCTATTTCTGATTTCGAGGGTCGCATTTCTGATTTCGAGGGTCGCAGTGTCCGTGGCCAAGTGTCAATGATAGTATTAATTATATCTTTATTTCAGACAAGATCCATCATTTATTTATTTATTCATACTTATGAACACACACAAAATAGCAAGTTAAGATTATGAACCACTGACCAACATGTTAAAATTTTGCTCACATCAAATTACAGTTAAGTGAAAACAATGCAATAAATAATATAAGGCAAAAGAAGGATTCAATACAAAAATTATAATTTAATCTATTATAACATTACGGCACTTCCTTTTGATTTGTGAGTAAATACTTGTGTAATTGGTGTAAAAACTACATGTTCAACATTTAATTTGAGATACAAATATTCATTGTAGGTTTATTACAAAAAAATAAGAAGTATAAATTATTTATAATAAAAATAGTTTCTGTCGTACATCTAAATTTATGCACAAATAATTATGAGACTGCGATTACATAACGATTTTTAATACATATCTTATTCTTAGTACAACCCTTTCACTCTAGCAAGGAATGCGTAGTGGTGTAGCAGCAACACAGAAACAGTTTGCAATTCGCTTTTCACTTCCGATTTTTTTTTCTCAGTGAGCAACGTGTATTGTAATGGGACAACAACCAAACCGTAAAGTGATTGGTTGGCTGCGTCTCACTGTGAAAAGATTTAACATAGCGAAAAGTGACCAAGAAAAGACTTTCAAGAAAAGACTTACAACTCTAATTTTCCAGTTTACTCTACCAAGGAATAAAAAAAAAGGTTATCATCATAACTAACATGATTTCAGAAACTCAATTACGAAAATATGACGTAACCTGGCAAATTTATCTAAGTAATTTATTTTCAAGATCCTTTTTGTAGAATTTTATTTGAAGAAACCCACATTACATTCAAAGAGAATCTTTTCATGAAGCTTAATAAGTTCAAGATATTGCGTTTCAGAGACGCATTAGTTTTACTCACTAAACAAACTTTTTTGAGAAATCCCTATTATTTAAATATTAAATATTGAAAGGATCGTATTTTCTTAGTTGATATGTTATTGGTAATTTATTTTGTATCGGGAGGAGCGGATGATCACGCTCTACCGCTACAAAGAGAAGATCTCCGCCAGGCTAGGCGCCTGGGGAACCGCACGGCTCTTGTATGTGGCATGGTATAATTTTGATTATTTCAAGTACAAGTACAGGTTCAAGTTTAAAGTTAAGTATATTTTTAAAGAAAAAATAACGGTTTCGGCAGACACATGGTTTAGAATCATCAAACAGAGCAAGAATATTATGCATCTACCTATATACTAATAGTGCTAAAACTAGATCAATTAAACTTTTCATTTATTCATAATTTATTTAACAATATGGTACAAAGGGCGGACTTAAAACTAAAAGCATTCTCTACCAGTCAACTGAAAGATATTTAATTTCTAGCGATAGGTGTAAATATCTATCAAATTCGAATAAATAAATACACACGTTAAACTTTTTAATTAAGTAAAAAAATGCACTTTCATTGCTTTTCTTGTATATCATTGCTTTACTTATATAAGTCATAGACAATATTCGCCATTCATCTACACAAAGCGGTGTCCAATCGCCACGAGGCCAATTAGCTAATGGAAGTAGGGTGGTTGGACAGATATATCGCACGACGGGTCCATGTCATGCCAATGTTTTTCTTTCATAGTTTCTAATCTATTTTACTTTCTTTTCAATTAGAATTAGAGAATTGGAACCTAATTAGTTCCGTTGTTGGGTAACTAATTCATCATTCCCTACGCACACATAATTTATTGGCTTAACGGTTGACAAGTACAATGCTATATTACTAGCATTAAGTTTGCCAGTAAATAGCGTAAATTAATTTTAAATTACTCAGTTCAGGTATTTATTAAATTACTCATCAATCAGAGAAAATATAATTTTATAGAGATTAATTTAGCAAAATGATGCAGCGGATGACGGGAGCTCAACAGTCTGGCAGCTTATAAGCTGCCAGACTGTATGACTATGACTGTGTGACTGTCCTCTATAGAGGAGAGTATGTAAGTAGATAACTTTAGGAGGCATCAGTATATATGCTCCGGTTATCTGAATTAATCTTCCACATAAACATTTATTAACGATTTCAGTTTAATAATTTAATTTGATAATAATATATATCCTGAAATCGGGTTTAGCCGGTAAGAATATAACTCTGTGGATATGGACTATTGTGGCTGAAATAAACAGAATATATTATGAATTATTTGCTACCAAATTGCTGCCACATACCAAATTTTATTATTACCTATACCTAACATACTATATTGCGACTCAATTCCTAATTTAATGAGTGTTCCTCACTATCATTCATGAAAATCTGTGAAGTGAAGCCGTTTGAAGATTAAAGCTCCTTAGAGAGAGCGTGGGCCAAGAAGGGTGTTAAATATCTTAATTGGGAAACTTGCAAAACAGTGGACTTCAAATAGACAGTGAGTTGATTCACAGTTTGTCAGTGTTTGACGTTTGTAAACAAAATACTTATCAAAGATTATTGTGTTAGTTCGTTTTAATTTAATTTCGAATGCGAAAAGTTATAGTAACTATACTAAACAGCGCTTTGTTTTATGAGAAATCCTTACATATTATGAAAAGTTCTTTGCCGCTTTTATATATTTGTCTGTTCGCTATAAACTCAAAAATTACTACATGTATTTTTGCATGGTTTTCACCAATAGATTGTGCATTTCCTGAAGAAGGTTTATGTGTATAGTTTATTATGGTTTTACTCGAGTCAAGCCGTGAGGGGCCGCTAGTATAACAGTAAATAATTATAGTTACTTAGTTAAGGAGTAATTAGGAGTTTTGGGATAGAAATCTCCTGGTTTATTTCAGTTTTTACTCGTGTATCTATATCATCTAAAACATTTATTTTTATCTAACTACTAAATATCTGTATCTACATTCATAAATATGTATGCATTTATAAATACATATTTGCACTAGAACCAAGATTTAATTGTAATCTGCTAAAATAATATAATATGTATTACTTGTAAGATACATTGTGTTTTCATGCCATGGCCAAGTCGATCTATTTATTTAATACGTTAAAGATTTTTAATATTGTTACGGTAATAACTTAAGACAGAAGGTCTCATAAGTAGGGACTAAATAAATTAACCGACTTGGTTTTTCATGGATCACAAAACTTTTTACGGTAGAAAAACTGAGCTGCGGGACTTGTTTTTTTTACAGCATGTTTTGATGGCACTGATTTTTCCTAACATAAAACAAAATACGATAAACAACAGAATACCGATGTTTTCTTTTAGATCTATATTTTAAGAATAGCTTGATAAAATAAAGCATCATTCGATTGATACGCTTTGCCGTTTTGAAACACCCCGTGTAACGTCATTTTCCCGATGTGTCGTTGTTGTAACTCATTCGATTATTCTCTAACGTGATTTGCAAGGGTGCAAGCCAAGGGGCAGAAACAAAAGGAAGCAGATGGCGACATGCCCTGACAAAAGAATTGTCTGATCGATGAACTGAACTGAATAGTATAACTACTTGTATCGACAATGCCGTTCTGTTTGTGCACGACCAGAAACCTTTGTCTTTAAGATAACGTGATGTCGAAATTTTGCTAAAGTTGTTCGTCTAACTCTATCTAAGAATAATAAACACTGGAATAAGAAAGCTGAAGTTTAAATTAACTGAATAAATTTTCGGTCTTTGAAAGTGTACCTGTGTGTACGTTTTTCATTACTTTTTTAACGAAAATCTGAAACCTGAGTTTGGCTATTTATAATCGGATCGTATTCTTTTCTAAACGAATATCTAAATATCTATCTTATTAATAAAAAAAAGTTGAGCACAAGGCGAGGAAACGAAAGAAATATCAAATCCTTGTAGTACACCCGGAGGATTTAAAGCAAGCAAGTTTGCCGATATCGGAGACTTACGTGTTGTATCTGAAGGTACAGCTAGAAGGGAATAAAGAGATCACGAAATGGACACTTCTTCTTCACTTCCAATTAAGATATAAAATAAAATTTCACAGGTGCAGTTGTCAGTGCGGAATCTTAATACTTCGGTGTTTCATTTTTACTTGCAATAAAAAAAGATCGAATAGACGTAACACTTCCGTAACGTAAAGTCTCGCAGAAGATCTTTTCCTCATAATCTCGCTACAGTTTGAAGAATAATACAAACTTTTAGATAGTCATTCTATGATTTTTATAATTTACACTACAAATAAATAGCTTGGTGCACATCGCTCGTGCTGCCCTCGGCGGCAATTAATCAAGTAGACCACCTGTGACTGCACTCTAATATCCAAGACGGACAATACTCGAGGAAAATGGGCATTACAATATATTCCGTATGCTATTGTTCACTGAGCCACTATAAAACTTGCACCTAAGTGTGATTTATATGCACCAATAAATGAGTATAAATCACGGACCACCGCCCAGGTAAATCTACAATTTCACATTTCCATTTATATTTTGGAGCCCCCGCTTTATTTGTTACCTCAATGTGGAAATATTTAAAAACAACTCTTTTTTTTTAATTTTGATTTTCGAATACGAAACGGAGCATTACAATTTGGCAAGCGCTTGAGCGGGTTACGCCGCGTGTCCATCTGCATTCCTGCAGCGGCGGCGGTGGCTTCGGCGGCGCAGACGCTCGTAAATAATCCCTTGGACCAGAAAAACGTTTCAGTGAATCCAATAAAATACGTATCCGCAGAGACTACGCCGCAGCGAGCTCGTTACCACGCCTAGACGATTTATTGAGATTTGAAGGCTGAAATATTGCAGGTGTTCTATTTTAAAAATATTTTATGAAATATAACCCGTATTCCATTACAGTTTCAATTCTAAACTATTTCTTTTAAAGTGTAAGGTATCGGAAGACTTCAACTTGGAACTTGGAAAATCAATAGTGGAACAAAAGCATTTTACTCATAGCGGCGATAGTATTGGGTTAACTTAAACCTTCGTACTGCACCTAACTAATGAAAATGTTGTTGTAACTGGGTTATATTATAAATAGGTTCGTATCTCTAATATTATGTTACCATTACTTTAACAATAACACGTACAGAATATAATATATTGTTAAAATACGTTTCATTGGTTTAGTTTCAGGTCACGATATGAAAGCCAATTGCAGTTTTTCTTACAAAACCAGGTTGAGGACATTTACTGACACGATATTTGACAACTTCCAAAACTTTTCCTCGAATTAGAAAGTTCGTCATCGTTCGTTTTAACTGCATTTATTAGTTTGAATAACAATAGTATACTTCTTTATAGATACTTTCGAGTCACTTCACTTTACATTCAGTAGGAGTCCTATAAATTTTGTTTTTAATCAAAGACGGGGGAATTTATTATGGATGTAATAATAATTTATCTGTTATCCAATATGTTTTAGGTTAAAAACTATTTTCTGCTAAATGTACACGTAAAAACGCTAACATGCAGCATGTTTATTTGGCTAACTGGATCGACAGGCGACGATGGTTTTAGACTGCTATTCTGGTTGTTGTTATATGTTAATTCGAATAATTTATTTTCACTGGTTTACCATTAACCTAGGCAACTATATCACATAAATAGTATAAGTAATATTTAAAGTTGATTGACTTAAAATATATATTATCTTTACAATCGACCGCACGTCAAGTACGAGTAAGGGTCTCTGTGTCGCGCTCATAGCGGTAAATTTATATTGGTGTGTGGACTGTACTAGCAAAAAAACAAAAGTAGCTTTACCATATTCACTATATTCCAGATAGTTTCTTTTTTTTTACTTTATTTAATAATGTTATAGTAAGTGCATCAACATGTAGTTTAGTGCGATACATAAACACCAGTTAAAAGCGAGCACAACATTTACCAACAATAATTTGTTGCCGTAGAAAATAGAAAAAACAGTAGAATACGAGAACTTATATAAACTGAATGGTTGGTAAATATTAGAATAATACATTTAATTTTAAAGGATCAATTTTCTTCAACTAGCTTAGGTCTATCTATATTTACGAGTACGGTGTACAATCCAGACATTAAATTGTCAAAAGCATTAGATATAAAGGGCATTGACCCGACGTAGATGCAACATAATTATAGACGACAAAGCAAGCCATCTTACCCAATGTTCATTAAATGTGAAATCCAGTGATGTCCCGGGGCGCGTTTCATGTGACATGTCATGGGCCGAAGCAGTAAAGATAACGTGCCCCTTCCAAGCCACTGAATCCATTGTCAATCTCTTACGCAGCAGCCATGATGAAAAGGAGCGATATAATGCCTCCAGTCTAACCTCTGTTTTGTTTTTCAAATATATATATATAAAGCAATATATTGAGATACCGTAATTATGTTTTATCTATATACTAAATAGATTGTAGTAACTAAATAAATTAGGTAATAGATTTAACCACAATGGTCAAACAAAAAAATACATTCTTTAAATTTCTTGCAATATTTGACTACTTCAACAGTATATTAACAGGGTTTATTTATTTCTGATCAATATTTCGTTAAATTGAATTCCAAATTAAAACTAAATGGTACCAAAATAAACTTAAAACTAAATAAACTTAATACATTTCCGTAAGACACCGTGCCAATAACGCTGGCTGCATTCTTGCTCTTAATAGCGTGGCTAATCCTCCGAGCGAAAAAGCAACCAGCCCTCTTATCACCTGTGATGGAGATCAACCGTCGAAAGATTTCTTTATACAGTACGTACGTTCTGAAAAGGATAAATTTATTCTACGACTAAAAACATGAACGACATCTTTCAAATTATAAAGTCGTTGCGTTCATGCATGTGATAAGTGAAATAAAAATTAGACAGCATAGTTCCCCTTTCGCGAAAATGGCTTCCTTTAGATAGAGAAAACGTATAATGGAATGCAATAACTCTTGACCGGGTGTGCGAAGAAATAACACTGTGTCATATTTCACTACCCTCCAACATTTTTATAAAAGCGGACCATCTGCTTTTGACCCCTCATTCTTTTTGTTTCACAAATTATTTCCGTATAAGTAAAATATTAGATATATCAGTGGAATTCCGGTGCACGTTCGAAAGCAATTTTTATCAGAACGCCAATTTATTTCTTGCTAGATAACAAAACTTAGTAATTGAGTACACTAACTAACCGCCTTGTTCACGCTCTATGTAAGTCAGGTAATAATTTTATTATACAGTGTGGTGAAAAATTTTTAATTCAATATTGTTTATTGGAACTTCGTTATCGTTTCATTTTACCCTTCATCTTCACGTATTGATGAGGTTTCTAGCAAATCACATTTGAAAAAAAGTTTAAGGATTGACATTTTATAATATATGAGAATAATACTTGAAAATGTAGCTAACTTTTTTTACTTCGCGCTGATAGGAAGTTTATTGTCACAATTACCACCAACGTTAATGATGAACAACGCTAGACTATTTTATGACAAATAATTATAATTATATATAGGTTATTTTTTAAAATTCATAATAATTATGTATGTGAGTTGTAAAATATGTTAATATTTTATTAATAACTAGCTGGAACTACACTAACTAAATACTATCATGAAATTAGGCATAATCTGAAGTTATACATTATTCATAATATTTGGATCTCATTCATTTTAATGGACTTAATATTTACAAAGCTTTTTTAAAAATACTGAAATGATATTTTTTCGGTTTGACAAAATTTCACTATCGTAAAATTAGATAATGTAATGCAGAATGTATTTAAATAAGTCACCGAAAAAGCTTTCTCTCCAAGATCAATAAAAACTGCCATTCGCTATACCAACTTCACTAGTTTCCAGATGAAAATAATTTTGATTATGTGCCTGAAGCACTAAATAGTTTCGTGTCACCTAAACAGGAAATCTTAAGAGGGGTGTATTCGCCGTGTTCATAAAAACTTGTGGGGACGGAACGTGTAAGGAATAAGCGTCACGGAGCGAGGTGGCTGCGGTCATTCCGCTAAACGAAGATCAGAATCGCAAGCTCTTAGCATAGAGATTGCGATCGAATGAAAGCCGAAGTATTCCATCGCACGATCGAGGGGCCCGAATATTGTGGCCGCCCCAAACAGCCCTTTTTGACTCCACTAACATTCCGCCGTGCCACTAAAACCGCCCTTTGATTTTTCTAGGCTTAAAATGGCGTACTATAAACTTTACGAAATTTACATGATTTTGCAGTATACGATATTGCGTTCCCAAATTAAGGTTAGGCTATCATCGATTCAAGTGTCCTAAATGAATTCATTCAACCGGATGAAAAATACCAGTCGAAAAATTTCCGACCTCACTGATTGTTTTGCATTGAGAAGAAACTTTCTTTGTCGTTTGATCGATAGGCTCTTGTCCATTAGGGACCTTTTGAAAGTTGTCCTTTGATTTCATTGTATATTTCAGCAATAATCGCAAAGTTTGAAAGAACTTTCAGTATTTGATGAAAAATAAGTGAATCATCAATCACGCGAATGTTTTGTTTTAGGATTTAAAATTAATTCTTTGAGAGAAGAAACAGAAAGTTGACGGAAATGTTGTTTGTCAAGGTTTATTTTAACGTTTTCATCGATATTTTCAAATTAAAATACGTGGGTATCTTCATTTTTCATTAATCTGATTCATGAATGGTCCTTTGTTCTCTAAACGTCCGCTATTAAGCGCTACCCGTAGGTGGTACTTAGTAGCGGAATATTAGTTATATTAGATGCCATACAAGACCTGAAAATAATCTGACACTATCTAAACAACTAAATATAAAATAGCAGTATAGAGGACAGGTCAATGTAGAAGCATTCTAGTGCCGGCGAGGTTGCAAGAGGTGCCAATATATTTCCTGACGGTTGAACGGCTAGGTAATTGTGGCTGAAACTTATCTCACGGGGCGGGCGTGAGCGGAATACTGAATAGATAGCAAGCAGCGCTTGTACAAATTATAAACTCTGTTTCAATATTATTCAACCAATACATGAGAGAGCTGCATCAGAAGCTATTTTGCGCACGTGTCCCTAGTGTTGTTTGGGACTTGAAATGATTTCTTGGTGGTACCTACTTCGTTAAAATTATCGATTAAATATTGATTAAGATATTGTCTATTATAATTATTTGAATTTAAATTATCACCGTGCTTTGCCGCGTCTCTTGACGCAATTTTAATTAATACGAAGGAAGATACATTATATAGTTAGGTACAGTGCTTTTGTAGTATAAATACCGTTGCCATTACAAAATTAATTCATTTAAAACGTGCTAATTAGACGAATAACATCAAAAATGAAAAAGAACTGGCAGCCTCCACGGAAGTAAAACAAGTTACCGAAGAAACGAAAAAGAAATTATGTAGTAAAAACCTCTAGGTGTAAATTATTTTTCTCTTTTAACAAGCCGAGCCTTCCCGTATCAAAGGTCGAAACTTGCCGGAGTCTCACTGACGTAGACTTTGTTCCAGTTATTTACTTTAGAGCGAGCTCATTAGCTAAATGACCGTGCTTTATTGAATGAATAATCAAAGGAACTATGTTACGTTGTAGACCTGCTGAGAATTCTGATACGGTTAACCGTCTCGGAAGTACAAAGGGATGAATTGTATGCTTTTTCATTTTAGTCTAAATTAAAATATACTAAGATGAAAAAGAAAACGATAAGAAAAACGAAATATTCTCATGTCATATTCATGCTTGCTATTCATTCATGCATGCATGCTTATACATAAACACTACGTATTACTGAAACTATATATTAGGTACATATTTTGATTTAGTCATAAAGGCGACAATTTTGTATATCATGAACGAAAGCAAATATGAAGCGGCGAGTTATTTCACAAGCTTGACTTTGTTCTTAATAGCCAGCTTTATTTGCATAAGTTACAAAGTTAGCACGAGGTGTTCTATTACATTATATGCTTAATAACCCACGCCACGGTAAAACCTTCAAGTATCTCAGAGTATCAAGATCCTATAGCAAGTAATAACAAACTTGCTGTTAACTTTGCAGACACCTTATTCAAGAGGTAAGTATATCTTTCGCTAACTAAACATTTATGTTCAATGTTACTATTAACAATCTTTGTAGGTTCAGTGAATTTTACAGGTTCATAAAAATTCTGAGTACTAAAACTTGCGTCATTATGTGATAAATTAAAATAACAAATGTATCGTTATCGTATATGCTGTTATGCGTCGGGAGGAATTTTAGGGCAATATAAAACTGATGTAAGTAAATTAACATTCAACATTCAGTATAGGATGATATACATCACTTATTAACGTCAAAAAAGTCTACTGTGCAAAGCGCACTTGAATAAGAAACGGCGCAACAAACTTCAAAAGTAAGTAACAAGTAATTATAAAATAACTGAACATTTACCTCGGTGTCTTAGGTGAGTGGTGCATAATGTGAATTGAATCGTTTTCTATGAATTCGGAAGATGTATTAAATGGTCGATGAAAAGTGTCGATGTCTTAATTTTTTGTGGAACCGGCCTCTCGCAAGAACAATAGGGTATTGACAAGATAACTGTAAAAAATATGTGTAATCTAGATAAAAAAGACATATTTAGAATCATTACGATAATTTATATACTATAACAACGTATCTGGATCATTATACGAAGATATAAAGATAGTTGGAAAGTACATTTAAAAATATATTAAATTATAAAAACTGATTCAACCATCATAAAAAACTAAAATTTTGTAACAACTTTTATTAAGAAGTCATTCTCATAAACGTAATCTTTAATGTAGCCGTCGAATAAACATAGCTTTTGTTGCGAACATATTGCTACGTTGTGACGTCACTTCTACGTGTCATTTAGAATGGAGCATTTGGACGAGTCCAAAAATGTGTGATTTTATTTTAGTCATATCTTTGAAACCATTGTCATTACTACAATAATTTTCCCACTGGTGTTCCTAATAAACTAAGGCCCTTCAAATAGTCATCAAAACAAAAAAATTACAACTAGCATATTCAACTTTTTATATTGATGGACCCCGCTACGTTGTTGCATTTGTCTTTTATTTAGATCGCTGTATATCTTTTGATCCAGTTGCCCGTTTGGGGAGCTCATCTGGCTGAATATGCGCCATTCGGTATTGAAATATACTTCAATAATTTTAATAACGTGATAGGAACTTAGTAATTGTACTTATTGGCTTGTTTATTGGAGCGATTTGTTATTTTAGTAATTTTATCTATCGTGTAACTAATGATAAGCAATTAGGGCGCATATTTCCTGCTGTGTACTAGTTTTCATGATAAGGAAATGTTATTCATATTTTATATTACATTGTTATTTTCATAGTTGAATTGGCAAACAATTGCCTACACGTGAAGTCACGTGGAGTTGGAACTAACAGCTATGTAAAAATAATGTATTTGTCCATATTTGTTTAATATTTATATTTATGGCTTTAAAAAATATTAATTTTTGACAAATTGGTTTAAATACTTATTTGCATATTTTAAATAAATTTTAATTGTCTATATGCTACATAGATAATTAAAATCTATGTATAAATAATAATATGAATATTACATGAGAATATATTACAGATGAAACTTGCATTGAAAACTTAACTTTTTTCTTTAAATTCCCTTGACTTGAAACCTTCATTTTCATTGTCAAGTATAGGTAGTTTGCGGGAAACAATTTTTTTCATTCCCTTGTCTAATCTTACAGTTACTTCTCCAAAACGGTTTGACCGATTTTGATAAAATTTTATATGTAAATTCAGTAGGTTTGATAATAGTTGTTAAATAAGTGATAAAGATCCACCCGAGCAAAGCCGAGCCGGGCTTAGTATTATCTAACATTAAATATGTGATATTTTGCAAAGAAGATAAGAAAATATATTTTACTGATTAATGCTATTATAAAATAGCAGTAATCAGTAAAAAGCAAAGTAAAATGTGATGCAAGATGAAATCCAATTCTTTAGCTCTGAACAGTATAATGTGCGGCGGTGGTGGGGGCAGAGCCGCGGTGAAACAAAACCGATATACGGTTATTCCCTGACAGCTGAGCTCTTAGGTGATTGTGGCGGAACTTTTATCGGATGTCGAACGTGAGCGAAATGGCGATTCCCGCGAGTTCACCTGCTTACAAAGATTTTATCAGCGGCCCTGGAAACGACTAAGAATTGAACCGTGAACTGTTATCATCCATGAAGAACTTATCATGGATTTCGTAAGTACTACCGAGTACTTACTTCCATGGAATCATGGAAGTTACTGATAGTTTCCCTTCTTTATTTGTTCTGTCAAATGATCATTATAATTTTTTACAATTACAGATTTATACGGTAACAATTATCGCGGACTTTGACCTCCGAGGTGGTAAGGTGGAGGAGTTACCAGTACAACACTCATGAGAGAGAGGTATCTCTGGGCTGTAAAATTGATGGAAAAGACTGTATGCTTATTTTTTTAACTGTATATTTTATGTGACTTATTTACATCTTAACGTATGATTATGACGTATTAAGCTAGATTTAATCATTGGATTAAAGATTAAAGAATTAATTGTCTTTAGCCCTGATTTTTAGTACATACTTATTCGTAAGTGAATTTATTTCACGTCAACTCAAGATATTATATTCAGGAACTCAAAAATTTCTTAATACAATCATGAACACTACAGAAACTGAGATTTTATATATTTTGTATTTTGAAAAAATATACCTAACAATCGAAACAGGAGAAAACAAAAAAGCGTGTCCAGTTTTCAATATCGTTGACAGCTTTTCGCCCCCATACGCAAACATGCAAGTTTACTATCAATAACACTTCATTTTATCACGTATACGTATGGAATATAAGTCACAAAACGGGACGCACAATTGAATTTTAACATTGGGTTGATATTGCTAAATATTCATTTATATCATATCTAGTGAATGCTTCTATGACTGATGGGCAGAATTTTTGTTTTAAATAATTAATTACTATTTCAATTGTTTTTAAAATACAAACATTTTTCACCACGAATTTAAAAGAATTTCAGATGATAATAATATATCACAACTCATGTGTGATATATTATTATAATGCACCAGGTGCATTATCTGCTATGATGCCCCAAAGCTCAGGACCCGTTATATTATATGCCCTATAAAAATAATTTGATTACTGATTTTTAAGATTTATTTTTATTGTTATTGTGGAACGGAACTGCCTAATGATGAGCGCCATTTTGTCGATCATTAATGGCTACTCAAGTTATCAGTCCGGGGTTGATATTAGTATGCTAGAATATCTTGTACAAATAGTCCAGCACAACATACAACCTCAACCAGTCTCACGACGAGAGACCTGAGAAAGCCGAGCTCTGAAGGATGTACGCTATTGAGCTTCTATCAGTAATGGCTACTTGAGAGATCAGTCTGGGTCTTATTCTCAACAAATCTCCCATACTGCGGCTAGCTGAAGCCAATCAATATTGTGGATCGCATACTGAGCTTTACGTTTCAATTTTATTTTCTAAACGAGGTTTGACGATCGTATTACGAAGATGTTGTTAAATATTAACTATTTTGTTTCCTGAAAAATATTGCAACAATATCATTTCTGTTTATGTTTACGACAAAATATTTATTTTCTGCAGGTACTTAGTGTGCAAGTACTTCATCTCATGAATTCGTATACGAATAAGATTTTTTTTTGCGTTCCCGTGCGTCTCGTTTTTGCACAACTTCTCCTGCACTTTACATTGAACCCACATATCAAATTTCTGCGTATGTTCACTTCTAAGCGCACTAGTTTCGACTGTGCATGATCTCAGTCAGCTACCTAAGAGTTGCGATAGAGAGAAATTGGAGAAAGGGACTTCCGAACAATAGATAGGTATATACCATCATATCCAGAAGTATATAAATAAAAAAACAAGTTTATATAAATAATTCCTGACTCAAACAATAAGCATTTTCTTTAAAAATAAGGAAAAAGCAATAACGAGTTGTAATAAAAGAAAATAAAGGTAAATGTTATATTTCTATTGTCAAATAATAATGTGAAGAATATGATTGGTTGTCTATGTAAAAAAAGGTAACAATTTATATAATTTCGGCACTTGACTGATTTCATCGTTCAAAATTATACGAACCTTCTCAGACAATGCCATCTTAACACCATATTGGATGCCTCAGTCTAGGTCCTATAGATAAATATATGATCGGCTAATTACCTATACTATGTAAACGCACCACTACAGAATGATTGCACCTATTTGGCTATTATTTTGACAACAATAAATGAAATATTTTATATTAATAAATATTTATCATACACTAAATTCTCACAAGGGGCCTTGGGTACTTAATTATTGTGTAATACTACTCAAGAAAATTATCATTTCCAATGGCTAATTCGTTTCTATGAAGGCGGCCTGTTTTGTTTTGCGCAAAATTTGTATTATAGTTACATTATTTTGTGAGACAGGTACTCTTTATGGATTGATATTCGTTTTCCTTTTGTATTCTCCCGGAAACGTTTTCTCGAGGAGACACAAACTTCGTACGACATTTTTTTGTGAATGAATCAGTTTTTCAGTTTGTTAATATCGATTGAAGGTGTGTGTACATAAAATAATAAAGCTTTTAGTGTCGCTTTAAAGTCAGTCTGCTAATGCTTTTTCATCATGATTGAATTAACAAGTTGCTAGATAAACAAGTGCATATTTTTTTAATATTAGTGGTGCATGATTATAATATTAAAATAAAGTATTATGATCCTAATTTAGATTATTGTTAAAAATTTCATATTGGCGTCGAGAAGAATAATTCTTAATCACTGCCTTGCCAACTAAGCACGGTTAGGTTCCGTACAAAAATAAAGTAAACAAAAGACTATGTCATCGGGGTTAGCGTTTGATAGAATATATCCATCCATACAACTTCCCGGCTCAATACGGCCTAAATACAAAGCGACATATTAGGCCTTGTAACATTAGGCACACGGTGAGAGACAAATGATGTTAGCGCTCTGTCCCGTTTCATCTCGTTCACTTCTTATATGCATTATTTCTTTCCTGTCTGAGCGAAACAAGAGATATGACAAAATTTATAGTTTTCTCTAAGTTTCGTACCTTCATTAGTTTGTACCGAGGCAGTTAGAGGTGTGACAGAGGCCGAGCTTGGAAGCAGAGGGGAGGCGGCGAGGTGAATGATTGGAGTAATCGCTGCCAAGCCAACTAAGCTATGATCAGGACACGGCTAAACCAGGAGGTGAGTATCATTTTTCTGAGTTAACTATTTCAGTTGAAAATATAAAGTGATAGCCTGTTTTCCTAAAATTTATTTTAATAAATTACGATAAACTTTAAACTGAGGTTTACGTTTAATTCTTCAAAATCTAAACTTAATTAAGTATTATCTTTATAGTATATACTGTTTTTACGGTTGTCGACGTGATAAAATAAATATGGGTGGACTGCGGCGATCTTTAATTTATTTATTATATGCACTTTTATACCACCTTTTGCAATCAAAAGATGCAGTAGGTATATGTAATTAAATATAAGATATAAAGTGTGACATTGGCCTTTATTAAAAAACTCTAAACTTTGATTATAATCTAATAATCATTAGACTTAAATTAACATAAAGTTCTTCATTCGTTAATGGCTACAAAGTTTCAGTTGATATCAGTAATGGCTTAATACTTTAGCCAAGAATAGTTTAATACAGTTTTTATGACACCTCCAATCAAAACTTTGTTGGAGCACTAAATCTAAATGAGGTGTGCTAGCACGGCATTATAATACACATTTATCTCGGGCTCGGCTGTAGAAGTCAGGCTGTTTTTATGGGGCAAAGTTTGCGGCACAATGCCTTGGAATGTGCGGAGTAAACACTTAAACACAGGTTTACTCGTCGTAATGCAGTGGAAGTTTGAGCTGGCGGTCGGCCGCAGCGTGGAACTCTGTCCACCGAACTTTAATAGTTGCAGTTTTAATGTGAACTAAGCCCCGGTGACTCGCCACGCGGAGTGACTCCGGCAACGCCATCAAATTACACCTCAATTTTTCCCAACTCTCCTGAAATGACACTTTTTTCTGGACTCCCTGCAACATAAAGCAGCATATTCTGGCGCTTTTATCTTGATGATGTTTTCCGGAACTCTTCAATTAAAACCCCTCCATTTTTTACGTGACAGAATATCTTTTTTAGGCTTCCATGTTTAAAATTGAACTCGAACAGAACATAACAATTGAAAATTATTTGCAAACATTTTAAAATGGTAGATTCAATCACTATAATGGGAACGTTGCCAAAACTCTTGACTATGTTGTTACACAAAAACTAATCTAGAAATGCACCTCAACTTTAGAGTATTTAGATAATAATAACTTGTTGTTACATAATTATTAAATTGATAGTACTTTACTAAATGGATTATGTCATTTGTATATCTTTTATGTTAAAATAAATAAATAGAATATTCATGAGTTTATTCATCAGGTTAGCTTTGTAATGGACAGTTGTTTAGCGGACATTATGAAACCAGTTTCGCGTTAATTTACCCAGTAAATACATTTATCAGAATTGCACCTCCGACCGCTAACAAGATTTAGAGAGTACGGTGGCGCTGCGCTGGGACCACAAAATATACAAACTACAGAATTAGACATTATAAGGCTGCGTTACAAGTAGAGATTTACGAGGTGCGAGGAAAACGTCGGTCAATATTATTTTATTTTTATGTCATATTTTCCACTAACAAGATAGCAGAATAGTTACTACAACTTCATAACTAGCGTTTCGATATTACACAGAAGCAACCACTCTGCTAACCACATTGCTGTTGGATTGAGAGTTCAATAGGAAAATAATTGGTAAAAATGCTGTTTTTTTACAATACCGCAATGTAATCGTAGTTCAGAGCTGAACTACGGTTCATTGTTATATGATTTTATATATAGCTTTATATATAAATTCATACAAATTAGGTTATTTATTTATAAATAAATAACCTTTAGCCTAAAAGGGTGCGACTGATAGCATTTTTTTAATAACCAAGCAGTATCGTCAACTACAAAAAAGCCACGTGTGCCGTGTTTAACTAACGATTATTGCGCGTAGTTAAAACTTAAACTTTGCTAGTTAGAGGTAGTTTCTTTAATTTGCTTGGCGGTGCGGTGGGGTAACGCCTCTAGCATCTAGCTATAGGGTAATTAGTATCGCTAGTTGCGTCTTGCGTCTCATTCATCGCGCTCGGGTCAGCTCACAGTAAATCTACCTGAGCTTGTCTTTGTAAACTTGAAAATCTAATTACATTTACAGCTCTGCTTAAGTTCGCCTTTTCTCTCAAATTTGCATTTCCACTTGATTTTTGTCCTCTGATAAGATTTCGTTTTCTAAGTTTTAAAATGCGTTCGAAACTCTCCAAAGTCGCATCTAAAATAGACAAGTATCATGTCCAGATAGAAAATTTACAAAACTTATTCTTATTGTGAAACTTACAAGGATAACTTATGGGATGATACAATTGAGAATAAATGTTGGCTTCGTAACAAACAACATTCAGTTTTAGGTAATAAATAAACTTATATTTGTAAGCTCTATTTCTGGAACAATACAATGTGTCTGGCACGACACGCACTCCTTTTTTCTAAACGTTCAAACTGCGGCTTCATAAATGTTAGAGGCGTGCATATTAGGGCGGTGCGTTGAAGGGGAATATTTACCAAGCAGGTTTATCTACACGAACAGGCTCAATAAAGAGCGTCTCGATGTTGTAAAGGCGTTTCGAATGCTTATTTGCATTCAAGAAGCTCCCCGAACGGGCAAGCTGTAGGAAACGACTCCTGCAATGGAGCGGCAGACTCAGAACTCCCCTGGCTGTGATTAGACGATGCTAATACCATTTACTTTAAACTTTCCTGACTCACCGACCGTTACGAAAGCATCCGCTATTTATTTTAGAGCACTTTAAAATCATCCTGTGCGGTCGAGCTACGACTGTACTGACGACGATACGTGACTGTATTAAAGGTTTGCATTCATGTTTATTAATTTAAACTTTAATTAAACGTTTTGGGGATGACGAAGGAGATAGGTTTTGTATCTCTTGGATGTCGTGAAAAATGCCTAATATTTGTACTAAATAAATCATGAATTCTCATAGCATTATTTAATATTATTTTTATAGCTCTTCAAAATTAAATAGAAAATCGCATTGACATTGTAAATTGAATATTTCAATTGTACAATCCACTTTATGCCAACAATAGACGAAAACCACGGCACATCACTTTTTTCAACAATGCGAATGTGACGCTCGATTCTGAATAAATAGGTTTTTTTTCGAAATAAAATCCAATTTGCATTCAAACGAATGTATGCGTCCTGTTAAATAATGCAATTCGAGACTATTGTTACTGATCCCTTGGCGAATCAGCGCTTAAACGTAGTTTGTTTCAGTTAACTGAAAAAATATCTGATTTCATAACACATTTTAAATTTCTATTTTGAAATAAAATATCATATTTCTGGAAACATCTAAACTTTGAATGTATTGTTAGTGTACAATTGAAGCTATCTCATTATATACGAAAAATGAAAAAAAATACCGTGTTTTCACACAATTTATCGATTATTTTATTTGGGTGTTCGATTAGAAATCAACCCTAAGTTTTTCATGAGAAGAATAGGGAAAAATTACATTTTATTTCATTCACTGTACAGGACTTGAACGAAGCCAACGATAGAACGATCAGCGTGGCGTCATACTGGTCGAGCACCGTTTGAATAGTAGTAATTCCGACTCAACAAGAAGTTGAAGATTATAATTTATTAAAATCACTTTAAAGTTTCATTAATTTCGAAATCACACTTTAAAGTTTTATAAAACTAATATCAAACAGGCTGGATAGCCTACTGATAAGCTTAATACGCAAATAGTCGTAAATAATCTCATGGAGCTCAGAAACATTTCAGTCTTTCAGTAAACCTAATAAAATACGTATCCGCAGAGAGTGCACGAACTCGTTACCACATCTAGACAATTTATTAGGATTTACGAGAAACCAAGGAATCTATGTTTTACAGTCTAAAATAGTAAAATGATCGTCTAAAATTTAGACGAAAATTTTACTGCTGGCCGGAATGCACTTTGTAAGTTGTTCACCTCGGGCATAAAATATGGCGTGTAAAAACGGAACTTATGTTTTACTTAATAAGTATGAATTTCTATTTAATTTCTTTAGTGAATATTTTGTCTTATGTATTGGAGTTAAGTTTGTGCTAAGGTAGTTTTGATTTATGTAGTACTTGGCCATGCCAAGTAAATGCACATTCGGTAGGCAAAATTAACCACGGAAGTTAGTCTGCCTTTCTTCAAGTTAGCGGCCTCTGATAAGAGCCTATTAGAGTCTATGATATCCTTGGAGTAAAATCCTCCTCCTCGTAGAAGATGGTGGACTAAGTATATCGAAACTTTTCTTTACGTGTCGACTACTCGTACTGAGATTCAAAAGTATTTATATTTATCTCGATTTGCATAGATGAAAGCGACTAGCAATTTCGAAAATAATAACAATATTTATCATGCTTTATTTTCCTCGTTAAAAGTAAACACAACATAATATTATATGAAAAGAGAAAGAAAATGAACTTAAGTGTAGAAATAGTAGCAATACGGTTTGTAGACGAACAAGTAAAATAATTTTATTTTATTGCGTAACATCTTGGGAACTCGAAACAATTTCAAGATGGAATAATATCGTAGACGGGAACGTTGTATGCGATTTCCAATTATCGATGCGCGCTGACTGTTCCGAGTCGTCGCGACCGTGCCCGATGTCCTAGATGAACTACAAATGGGACAAGGGAGCGCGATGCAGCGCAATGCGACAATATCTAACACATGACTGCCCACACGCGTGGTTAGCGCCTTGTGGCCTCATAGGGAATAATAGTAGGTATTTTACGCGTGACCTGTGTGCGTAGTGTGACTTTTCGCAGCGAGACTCGACTAACCAATCACAGTGTGCCATTATAACGCAACAACAACCACACTGCAATGTAATTGGTTCGCTGTGTTTTACTTCCAATCGACTCGATAGTGAGAAGTGAAATGCAAACCAGTCCTTCTCCTTCTACTTCTCCTTTTCCTTCTCTCTGGTTTTGTCGTTCTCGTCAAAACACGTCGTGTTGTATTTCACCTCTCAGCTAGGACGTCAGGTAATGCAACGAGCACACGAGAAATATTTCGCTTCCAACGAACCGGTTGTATCCCTATGTTCCCGTACACATGTTTCACTCTAATCTCATGTTATTTGAAACGCGAATTTGCAAAATGAGAAAAGTTTCCGTTCCGTTGTTTATGCATACGGAACACGGCGGACAAATGATTGAAAGAAACTTGGATTTTGCATTCCAGAAATGTCTGTTACCGTGGACCGTTATATAAAAAGTGTGCATATAAAGTTGGAAAAACTTGTGAAAAGTTCTTGGAACAACATTGTGAATATTCAAAAACGCTTTATATTCTTCACGGGTCTCACGTGCGAAGAACTCTTATAAACGCCTTTGTCTAACACCAAGCTAAAAATCTTTCGTAAGTTTTCAAACTCATTTTATTTTGTCGAAAAAAAAAATCTAAATAAACTAAATAACTTAGGTAAACATCTTTACCTAAGAACGTAGGTAATTTTTAACGTTAAGAAATTTTAAAAGTGGTTAATTTATTTATTCAGTATGTACATACCTATAGCCTTGCAATTAATTCTGGGAAATGGCGTAATTTTTCGAGAAGAATAATTCCACAAACTAGAAAAGCGAAAAAAAAATCTAAATAAACTAAATAACTTAGGTAAACACCTTTACCTAAGTACGTAGGTAATTTTTAACGTTAAGAAATTTTAAAAGTGGTTAATTTATTTATTCAGTATGTACATACCTATAGCCTTGCAATTAATTCTGGGAAATGGCGTAATTTTTCGAGAAGAATAATTCCACAAACTAGAAAAGCGCTGCAATTTTTTATCTCTCTGATATTGATTAATAGGTAAATGAAATAAAATCTCTATTACCAAATCTGAAACAACAAAATTAACTCATTCATTAGTGAATTCAAAAGCTGCAAATTGTATCATCAATTGTCCATTAATAGTCCTCGGCGGTGAAGTTAAAACTAAATTGCTATTAAATTTGCGCCCATAGCGCGTAATTACAATGAAAATTCCGACATAGTATGTTTACAAATGCGTCGCATCGCAAACAGATAAATTGAGTACAAAATAGTTCACTGTAAAGCGGATATAGTCCTTGCATGAAACTAACAGACGAGGTTTATGCAAATTGGGCTCCTTTGTATTTTGCCGGATTAAAATATAGTGGGAATTAGTTCCGTGTCAGATATCTAGGTGGCCGCCCACTTGATTTTATTGCCACAGCTTTATTGTAAACGCTTCTTCCATCTACACTCATTAGTTGGAATGGTACGTGTTACGTGAATAGGGTCCGGTGTAGTTAACTGTATGGCATTTTGTTATGGGTTTTAAATGGATAGCGGGATCAACTGTTTGGGCATTTATTGCGTTAGGAAGATTTACATTATGGAATGATTGAAATTCCTGCTTTTTTATTATATTACTTATTCCAATTCAATTCAATGTTATATTTAAATTAAATATAAGGATATTTAATTTAATAAATAAGGATTTATTTATATTATTGTAAAAAATCACAAAGACTACTTGGTTAGTATTCTACAATTTTCTAGCTGTCCACGCGAACATTTCATATTTCCTATATTGTTCTTATCAATTTATTTATTATAATTATTTATTTAGTATATATATATTTATTAAATCACCTTATGATTTCACCCTAGTCATGTTTGGCAATAATTTGTTTCGGATTCAATCTGAAATGTGAAAAATTTAAAACCAAGATATATTTTAGTTAAAAAATGTCTATTTATTTTTGCAGTATTTATAGCAGTCTCAAATTAAAAAGATGATTACTTTCCAAACTATATTTCCTTCTTTCTCAAATCTACAGCATAAAAGTCAAGTCATGGTACTTCACCCCACAATATTACATGTAATGTTCGGTTACTGAATTGAGTTGCATAAGTAAAAATCGCATTGTATTATAGAGAGGGTGATGATATTTATTTTCGAAGTCGATTACAAGGCATATGTTTTTTGAGTCATGAGATAATTAAAATAATATATTATGTTATATTCATAACGCATTGGAGTTGTTGAAATCGCCACAGCATAAGATATAAGACTAATATTTCCTAAGATCGTCTATCTGATTTATTCATTTATTCAATATGTAAGAAATTTAAGACTTTAAAATTTTAAAAATAATTATTGCTGTTGTCTGTTGTTGTTTTAAATATTCTCAAAAAGTCTTAAAATAAGAATTGCCGTTGACTAATTAAATAAAAAGCTTTTTACAAAAACAGCAAAAACAGCAATTGACACCCCTGTTGTTATTTTGACAATATCCAACTTATACATTAGCATCTCTTCCCCGTTTGCGTTTAATTTTCAAGCCAACTACGAACACAGTCAATCTAAAGTATAGAAAACAATGCTGACTATTACTATATTCTAGTATTTGATAATCAATTCACATTAGTTCCATTTCACACTTATTTTAATGTTAAAATTGAACTGGTATAAAAAAGAACTAAAATTCGAATAAAAAAGCTACAAAGGGCAAATAGAGATAAACTGGTTTCACAAAACTAAACTGGTTACACAAAAATCGAATGCTTTTTTGAAATACTTTAACAAATTATCGCGACACGTGTAAAGTACTAACATAATGATCTCAAAGGCGACCACAGCACGCACACTTTTATTTACATTTATGTGTACCGTCCATCAAATTCATGTGTGAAATGTTTTACTTAAAAGTATATTTTAGGTTTCATACCTGTCAATAAGCTTCGTCATTCTAATAGTCTATTTCAAATATCAAAATTATTAAGTTTAATAAAAGAAAATGAAAATGGAATTATATGCTATCCGTGCAGAGTATAGTCTGCCTTATAAATAATATAAAATAAATGAGTCTCCTTCGCTAGCAAAACTGGTTGTTTATCAACCAATTTTGACCATTTTATTTGATATTTCAATGATTTACAATGGCAAAAAAGTTTGTCAAAAATCCGTTGTCTTCTCTTTAAACACTGATTGTACTGCAGATTTACTCAGTAACAAAACACTTATGACGTTGAACTTAATTTCTGCACCCTCATTACTTCGTGATACAAGTGCCCCTTATTTAGAGAGACGCGCAAGAACTAGGGGTGGTGAGTACCCAATCATAAATCATTCAATATCTCCACATAATGCATTGTAGAGTACGAACTTGTCAACGAAACTCAATAAACATTCTAGCCAGTCACTTCGCAAGCACTATATTTGATTTTCAATGTGGACAAAATTAGCTATTTTTTTATTATAAAACGCAAAGTATGTCATTTTATCTCAACATCAGCGGCGCGCACGATAAAATCAACGTCAAAGTTGATGGTGTAGTTATTTGTGTCGATACTGTTGGTATTGGACAAAATGAAAACTGTTTTATTTTCAACTGTTCAAAATGTAATGAAGATTGAAATATCTTAGATAAGCCAATTAATAGGTACTATATCTACTTGACAGTAATTCAATAAAAAATTGTACGAAAAATAGATGTTAATAAAAATTTGGCGAAAGGAGTACATTATCAATGGACAGACAACACACAAATTTCATTATAATCTTGACGTAAATGTCTGTAACTCTCTAATTAAAATTAAATGAAGCTACTCAAACTACTGTAGCAGGTACTCCTTGTGTAATGATGCGCCAGTTTGCATTTTTAAGATAACCGCATTTTTATACTCTCTTGTCATTTAAAAGAACTTAAAAAACCTTACTTTTCAAAGAGCATCCCGCTAATATTGCGAAAGTTTGTGAGGATGTATGTGTGTATGTAATTTATCACGCAAAGTTTATTGGACGGATTGTTATGAAATTTGCTACACGGTACGGGCAGAATATAACCTGGAATAATATAGGGTACCTACATTTTATCCTGAAATTCCCATGGGAGCGAAGCCCTGGGGAATTCCAAGATAAAAAGTAGTCAGGGGAAATTAGTACAATAATAATCTTTATTCACCACCAAGTCGCATGTGTATTAGTAAAAAAAAATTTAAAAATTAGTAAATATAAACCTGTATTTCAGGTATCAGAACTCCTTTCTCTATTGTCAAAACATTATTTAAATTATTATTATTAATTAGTTAAATATATTTTTTATTTATCAGATATTATTTTTTACGCCAAATTTTGTTGTGTGTAAATATGCATGTGAGTGAGTGTGTGATTAGTGTAAATCTGTGTTAGATAGTGTCTCGTGATGTTGTAATAAGCAATAAAAATGCTATTCTCTCCACACCAGATCACGTCAATCAGTATTAATTCTGTTTTATATTTATAATGAGCTTTTGTGGTTCTGAATTAATTAGAACATGTTTACTTAATAAATAACAACGATGGTAATAATTAAAATTTTGCTTTGAAATTTTCATTGATAATTTAAGCTGACCGGAATTTACACTAGGAAATAAACAAATCGTTATAATCCTTTTTTTAACAAAAATATAAAAATGATTTACAAACATCTGGATTACGCAGTGTTTTTCTACTTTTTTGTATCCATTACCATCATCCTACCTATTACAATCATCAAAAAATCCTTGTGTCCGTGAATTTGACTATTACGATGGCATAAAGATCCCTGCAGGGTAACTTGACATGCGGTCGCCTGTCATGAAAATAACATTGTTGTTTCTTGTAAATAATAGAAAGAAACAAACCACACTGATTGAGATAAGCACTAAGTTGGAAAATGTGTAAAATATTTTAATTATCTGAATATGAAGTTACGTTTTGTATTGATTTTCTTTTTACGAAGTGATACATTTTGTTCCACGATTTACATGTTGTTTGAAATTTATTACACAGTAAATATTTATTTTAATACATAAACTATAGTTTGAGAAAACTGTAAAACAAGAATTTTATATTTAAGCGAATGTACTCATGATTCAATATAAAGTCATTTTCATAGTCACAATATAATAGCTATATCGATACATTCAAGTTGGTACAACATTAAATTCTCTATCTTAGACCATCTTACCAATTAAGATCAAAAAAGAAGAAAAAGCATCTCTATAATATTCTATAAATAAGTAGTTTCAGATTTTTTATTCAAAAGCTCCTTACTGTTTCCACTTCAATCCCTCGTCAATAATTGTTGCCATCCCTTATCGAGGACCAGCAGTTCGTCAGACCATCGCATCTTCAGCTTCCTTTGCGATCTTTTGCTGTCAGTCGCGACCCAACTAGTCTCTCTTTCAGCCCACATTTAGATTTAAATTTCCAGAATCGCGTTTCTATCACGTAAGATGCCGATATAAAATAAAATAATTCCAATGAAAATTAAAATTTATCAAAATAACCATGTAATTTGGACACAGCAGCTGTGCAAACATAGACTGAATTTGTTATGATACAAAGTGATTTAATCCATTAAATAATTTTGTACTTATGCCGCTTTGATCAATCTCCGAGGCATAATTTGCTTGTCTGGTTATTTAGTAACCGTAATGTCTATGATTTTATGGTCGTTTGATGTTTATAAAATATATTCATCAAATGTTTAGGTATTTGCATTCTAAGGGTGCGTTGCACCAGTTAACTTGACACTTGCGGCGAAGGGCTAATCACCACAAATTCGGCTATCTCAGCTCATCTTCCGCTTTTCCATATTACCTCATAATATGGATCGGACGTAGCCAAAACCTATATTATCCCTACTTCCATGAATTTAATAATTTCTGTCACTTTAAATATTCATTTCCCAATTTATTGTTATAATAGCTGTTGCCCGCAACATCGCTCGCGGTGGTCTATGTTTGACCTCGACCGATAGGTTTAGTTTAATAAACTCTTATTCTCCTGTTACCTAACTTTATTTTATTAAACATTCAATAAGTAGCTTTTATATATTAAACTCCACCCATGAAATTTATTTCTCCAATAATATTTCTTATCGTAGAAATATTTTTGGTAAAGAAATTTGATAAGTGGAATACATTACATAACAAACTATAAATTACAACAATCACATGAAGGAATTCACTCAGAAGTAGGTAATAAATAAAACAAACTTTCACCTAGTGTTATTACATTGGAAGAATGAGACTTACAGTCGAAAAAGGATTAATTCCTTCAAAAATGAAACAAAGCATCAAACTAATCCTATAAGATTCTTGAATATCATTTTCATTCCATTTATCGGCACAATTCACCAAGTGTCGGGATTAGTGATGCTTTGTGTTGATGGCAAGTCTGCCTCCAGACAATGAAATGGATAAAACACTTTATTCATAACTCACTAATCGCAAAGCCAAAAGACTGAATTCAATGAATTTGTGAATTTAGACAGAGTTCTTTGGAACATTTCAATTAAAAGTCTATAATATATTCAGATTATACAGAATATACAAAATTGTAACTTTTATGTAGGTACTTATCATTTAACCTTTTGTTGGACTCAAACTCAACATGTACGTGATAACTTCATTTGTCTGTCAAATAATAAATGAAAAAATCAAACAATGCGTCATGAAGAGACTAGTTGTAAATTGAAAATATTAATAAATAAAACAGAAAACAGCTAGACAATATTTTGCACCGAGCCGTATATAACTAAAACACGAGCGTTAAAACAAAATGGATAACATTGACAAAGCAACAGAATATGGTGTTGAAATATTTTTCAACCTCAAAAATTTATTTAAGGCTTACGTGTTCAAAAAAGGGCGAAACTTTTAAAGAATAACCTTTGAGCTTGTAAAATATTTGAACGATTTCATGTTACGGCCAAAGTTCCTCGACCTTAAAAAGGAATTTGTTAGTGTTGTTAACAAAACGGTTTTCGATATAATTTACAAGCCTTATAAACTTTAATGAGCAAAAGCTATTGATGCTTTTGGAGTTAATGGGAATACTGGAGCTGTGAAAATGGCGGGTTTATAATAATCTCATCAACTTTCCCTGTGGCGAGGTTTAGGTGGTCGTAGCAAAATGACAGGTAATTACGATAATTTCTAGAATTACACTGGGGATAGAATTTACGGTAGGGATGTAAATTATTAAGGTTGAATTTAAGAAATTAATGACGCATTTTTATGGTTTAACAATTACTAATTTTAAAATGTGAGTTTATCTATATTTTATTAATACAGCTAGTCACATCTTTTGTGATACGCATACTTACCTGCTTGTAGTTAAAAAAATATTACCAGCTAAAAATCACCATCTTAGTGCCAATTTTTTATTTGCTGCAAAACGTTGTACATATGGTACAATGTTATGATAATAGTTTCATACTTTACATTTAGCCAATACTGTCTTGCAAATGACTACAAGTTTTAAGATAAATAACAAATTCATTTTTATATTTTAAACATTGTATTATTGCTGTTGGGTATAGTCCCATTCCGTCTACATCAACCTTCTCTGTCCTGGGCCATCCTTATCCAGTTGTTGCCAGCGATTTCCTTTATTTACAACATGTACTCATTATTTTGCAGAAGCGGTCTAACTCTCCGTTCAGTGGCTGCACTTGTCCACTACACTCGCTTTCAAGAGTAAACAAGATACTTTTCGATCGGAATACCAAGATATGTTAAATACTAGACGACTAATATTTGAATAATTAAGTATTACTACCAAACCGTCATACTATCGCGTTTATAATATCAGTAGATAATCAAAATCCTAGTAATTTAATCAAGATTATAATCATATGGACGAGATATTGAATTATTTGGCGAGTCCTACTAAGACAATCTGAAAAAGACTAGTTACGTAGAAACTTCGAAGACGATCAGAAAATGACTTGCGTTTAACGGAGGACGGTATAGTGCGAAGTTGCGTGGCAACGTAATAGTATTACAAAGTTAAACTACATTCCGATCACGTTGTCTTGGTAGTTAATTCAACGTCCATCCGCGTATGTAATCGAACTTGGGACTTTATGACTGGCCGCCGACCACACGTGCCATCCGCGCAGTGCTATGACATCTTTATTTTATTCGACACCGTCGTAAAAAATTTGGATTTTTCTACAGTTTCCTTTCTTGTATAACTTTTCTATCTTGTTCTCAAGGAGTTGCCTCTTTTATTTTTTATTGATCTCATTTCTATTTGATTTTTTTAAATTATATTTTTATCACAAGTTGTCATTGTCGTCAGAGAGAGATTGTGGTATTCACCCGTGACAATAAAATACCGTTAAGTCTTCTTACTTATACAAACCCTTACCTTAAAATTGACACATATTTTTAATTTATGTAAACAAATATAAATATTACAACCTTTAGAAAATAAGTTTATGTAAGTTCGCATTCCCAATGAAGATCGCCGAGTTTAATAACTATTTAATGTGTCGACTCGGCCGGAGTTCGTTTGGTATGTATCCAAAGTTCCCGTAAGTATATAAGCAAATTTTCGTCCCTCAACGTATTCATCCTATGGCTCGTTTTGACCCAAAATTTTTCTTTTATTCATATAATTCAGAATGTACGCAGAGCAACTTAATTTTCTGTTATTTCCAAAATAATTTTAATTCAATTTATGTTGCAATTAGAATGTTCTCTTCTTATGTTTGTTGTTGAACGGTTAGTGAAATGAAACCTAGAATAATTCTAATGTTTAAATAACATCAATAGTATATTTAATATCATATGTAATAATAAGTAATAATATGTAAAAATATTCTGTTATGTTATGCACTTTTGTACATAATATAACAGAATATTTTTATTTATTATACTTACCATTTTTTACCAATTATTTCAAACCCAAGCCGTCCCATGGGACGAAAAATTTGACGGACAGAATGCCCGCCTACGCGTTTCTATCTGTATAAAAGTTGGTAAATCAGCAAGAAAATGCAGATTGAAGGAAAGCTATTTCCAACAAAACGTTCGGAACCGGCTCAGAAATTGGTTCCTCTACCCGCTCGGCTGCCCGGAGAAACTTGCCTTGCTAAAATCTATTTTTATTATTTTGTTTCACTAGTTTTATGATAAGTTCGCATTTGCTTTTAATCTGTAATATTATGATTGCAGAAAACGTTTTGATATTTATATTATAGGAATTGTATATACACTGAATTTAATTAAAACATACAAATATTATTGTTATAATTTATTGATTGATTTCTAGTCGAATAAAACACTCAAATTAGATAAATCTACTTTAACACTTTTAGAAAAGGTTTTATTGTTTTAATGGCTACATTTGTTTTCTAAATGCAAAACTATTCCAGTTTATACCCCTTCGGAGGGGTTGAGTGCCTGTACTAGAACGGCTTTTAACAAAACATTTGGATTAGGTAGATCTCGTTTAACCTAAAACATTTGATTGCACTATGTTTATAATATCAAAAGTATTTTAGAATAAATAACCATAAATTTGGTATAAATATTCCTCTTGTGAAAACACGTTAAACGCCCACCACTTACCTACACATTGTGCTAGTCCAAGTCTTTAACCCCTACATATTGGATTGAGTAACACATAAGACAATGTCAGGTGAAGACTCGGAGTCATATTGGGCAACAAATTATGCCATTACGACAATAAAACCTTTTGTTTGACTTAAGTCGTTGTTTTTTTTGTTTATTAAACTGGCCTTAAACCACAGATATAAATATTCTTATATCTGTGCCTTAAACACACACCTACACCAAAACGAAATGCACGAATCTTATAAACTTTAATTGTTATTAAAAGTAGCTATGATTATGATAAGGGAAATTTCACTTGTATATTGTGTAATCCATTTTAATAACATTTATCTTAAGCTTGCTCAAAGTTTTCTAAAAGTTATTGCATTTTCGTTTGTCGTCGTACAAGTTTATAAAAAATTCACCAAAACTGCTTATTCAACGGTCTGGAACATAAAAATGCGCATAACTACATTAACCCGACGACATTAAGCTGTAGTGATTCATCTGCAGGGGAAATGAAAAATAAAATTGTCCCGACTCAATTCCGGTGTTTCCAACAGACGAAAACCTTATCTCTGCCTTTATTATTTTCCGAGTCCGTCCACAATATTATGCGAGACGAGACGGCAGATGGATCAGAAGACATAAATCTGACGCGTCTAAACATGTTTGCGCTGAAACGCTTACTTAAGCGGATATTTCTTTTTCTCTTCTTTCATAATATATATTACTACGACCTAACGCCCAACGTAAAGCCGCTTGACTTGAACAAGCTTATTATTTAAATACGCTTTGCCTCAAGTTGATATTTGTTATGACTTTTGTGATGTTACAAAATTGTTTTCTGTTCGTTGTTTGGCGAGAAGAATAAGGAGTTACTGTAGTATTTATGAAATAAGATTACGAAAGATAGATTTCATATATAAGTATACATCCTTTTAAGAAAGGCAGTGCATAGGTACTTATACATGTAATAAGACATTAGATACTTTTGTCAAGAATGTTAAGATGAAACGTGACATAGGTATGACGTTAAAACTAGTCAACAAAATATTTGTTCGTCGGGTTATTGCCTCGGTTTTGCGGCGCCTATCTGTCTGGCCAGCTCATATAGGAAGAGAATACGGATTCACTATAAAATGTGGCTTATTCAAATACATACAAATAAGTAGATATCTGTTTGATTACTCATTATTTTGAAGTATACCTATATTTCTACAACTGTGTTTCATCAAAAATAATTAAATAAGAAAATGAAAGCGACAAACAAATTGAAAGATTACGGCCGACGTCGGAGGAGCTCGCATTTTTCGCACTAAATCCAAACAACACAGAACACGCAGTTAGTGTCCGTGACGACCGTGAATGAATGGCAACGCATTTTTCTCGCTAACTCCGCGTCGCCTCCGCAATAAAACATTCATGAATTCAGAATGTTACTAGTCAGTACGGGGTGACTTCAACCCCAAAAAACAATGATTTTGTATGAAAGAAACTTTTGAATTTAAATAAGAATTCGAAAACATTCCTGTCATTTGAAAAGCGGACGCAGAGCGGAGTGATTGGTCGAACGTAAAAATAAAATTGAGATTGAAAATGGATACAATGTTTGAAACATGTACGGCAGGACGGCAGGATTGGTCTGACGGCGGCGAAGAGGTGCGGGGAAGTATGCGCGGCTCGGGGACGGAATGCGAACAATTTCACAAAAGCCCACACCGAGTGAGACGCTCGCTCCCTGTGATAAGCGTGAAAGCTAACAAATTCGATGCGGAGAGGTGACGAAACAAAGAGCCTATTATGCGACTTTATTGTCGTTCATATTTTGCGTATGAATAAATGAACATGAAGTTGACGATAAAGTAGCATAAATAAATTACTCAGGTCGTTTCTAACCTCAGCAGGATTACGTTACGTGTGCTTAACGTGAATAACTGTTTGATGCTGTCTATCTGTTTCATCATCATTATCTCCGTAAGGTCTTGTTAAATTTTTAGTCTTAAATTTTCTACAAAAAATTATCGTCTTCACTTCATGTTTTTTCATTCAAACGTATTATCAGATTTATTATTTGAAAATTTATTTTAATGATCGGTCGATTAAATTTTCTTTATAATCAAGAAAAAAAGAGAATAGATTAGTTCCTCGATTAATAAGAAAATGAATCATATTTTTTAAGCACAGCTCTCATTCAAGCCACTTCCCATGGTAAATCAGCTAATGGAGTGGACGTGATTCGAATCCGCCAAGAGACCCAAAGGAAAACCGATAAGTATGAAAATTAAGTTTAGGGAGCCAAATTACTTTTAGTTGACGCTCAACAGGTATTAATCGTATCTGTCTGGAGAAGAAAAAGAAGAATTTGTCCTCAAATCTGCCCTTTTTTTCATGAACTTTACCCAATTTTGATAAGTATACTCTTTAAGAAAAAAGTATGAGGCAGTATGAATTTTAAAAAATATTTCAGGAAGACGTCTCGCACATCTACAGACCAGTTAGACTGTAGGCACTTACGTTCCAAATTTAAAATTCAAAATCGAATAAGTTATGCTACATCGGAAAAAACGACAACAGATATTTTATGAATGTCATTTTTTCCCCTATATTAGAAATAAGAAATAGTGTTTGCAACGGTTGAAATAATCAATTCTAAATAGGCCTTGATTCCTTTTGTAATTGATTCTTTCTAACCTTGGGTAAAAATAATCGTAGTTATCAATACATTAGTTATTCAAGTTAACAATATAGTTTATAACAGTGAACTAATAATAATGAATACATCATTAAAAGTCAGTAAAAGTCAGTCGTTCTTAGTAACTAGTAACATTATACTTGAGAACGAAAAATCTGATGAAAGAAAAACAGGAGAAAATGTACGTACTATTTTATACTTGAGATAAATTTTGAGGTAGAAAACTTTATTCTGACAACTGATATATAATATACTCTCTCTCTCTCTGTGTACGTTTTTTCTGTTGTTTCTTTTTGATTCATAGGCTCACCATCCTTCTTTTTAATATCCGCTTTGCACCGTCTACTGCCATACCACTTTATCTTATCTGATCGTTTCATTCTTTCTTAGTCATAAAGCGTTGGAGCCCAGGGTAATTTTTTCTACTTTTTCTACCACGCTCTTCAATATCCTTGCCGCCATTAGGTATCCTTAATGACATAAATACAGCATTACACTATATTACACATACAGTCATATGGCTGATAGGTATATGATGATAAATTTACTATTTGTAGTTAGTTCAAGCTGTCCATAATTTTTGCATTGCAGATGTTATACCGTCCAATCCAATTCTAATTTGCGAAAACCTAGCCTTACACGTTTCGATGTTCAGTTGCACCAGATTAATTAGAAATCGGTTGTAAATGAAACAATGTAGATATATTATAAATAACTAATGCGGCTAATCCAATTATTGCAGTTAGTCTGTGTAAATTGGACTTCAAGCCGGTTAGTTGGCAGGTTATCTAATTCCTATTTAATTTAATCTTGTACAGAGATTCGGGAGCGCTTTGTGCCAAGAACCTGGAGGATGTTGTCTGAACAAGGTATTATATTCTAATTATATAACACAGTAAGATAAAGTATTTTTACGTTTTGTGTGTTTTACTTTTTTGAATAGAAATTTTGCTTGAAGAGAAAGTTCTAAATTTGCCACGATACGTTGTAATGTTTAGTGAGACTGAGCAATTGTGATTATTGATTATGATTTTAAAAAGAGAAAAACATTTGAATATATTTTCGGTCTCAATTGTACTGGCTTTGACGCGTCATAATCAAGCAATAAATCCGCGAATATGAAGATAGAGAAATATACTATAACACTTTTGACTAAAACCTAGCCATTTTATTTCTATAAAGCTTTACAAATTAAATTGATCCACAGATCGACTGTATAATTAATCGGCCGACTATGAAACTGCATTTTCATCGCAGCAATTATTTCGAGTGCAACGGTTGGGGGGTCGAGGGGGGGGGGACAATAAAGAGTTGCGGACGATCGTAACAAACGTCGTTATCCTACATTTTGGGGTCGATAAACCGCGTGACGGCGGCGGAGCGGCGGCAAAGCAGCATCAAATAAAAATGTTATAGATGTGACACACCGTATTTTATGCGCGTGAGCATGCAATCTATAAAGTACTTAATTATTAATAAGTACGTGTTTATTATGTGCGTCTAGATCTAAATCTTTCAGGTATGTTGTTATGATAATGATAAAGAAATTATGAACAGCAGCATCGTGTTGGTTTTTCAATTTCTGGAAATATTTTCTCAAAAGATACTTACTAACTACTTTCATCATCATCAAGTGTTCTTATCGGTGAAGCAACCTTCATTTATATCTATCCTCTGCTATCAATTTGACCTCCAGATACGATACGACCCTTGTTTTTTCTTTCAAATGATTCACGAATGCCCTACGTGGCTATTCTCCCCTCTCCGAGCTTCCATTATTCCTTCTAAGAAGGTTTTCATAAAGTTGACGTATCGTATAAGACAAGACGAGGAAAGATATTGGCTGAAACTGACTATTTTAATACGAGTCAAATATTTTCGATTCTCCATAGCTTGTGGTAAGCCGTTACAAGGGTAGATATTTATGTTTACTCAAGGTTTTGTGACGGCGTCGCGACGGCTGACCCTCGATCCATTACTTGATCAACACACATTCGGAAAGAATAGCTCGATTCATAAATTTTCATGTACAGTCAACCGCATATTAATCTATCAAAATTCATCGCAAATTCAGTGCTATTACCAACGCGTAAAGATCCATGTAGGGTAACTTGAAATGCGATTGTCTGTACTACTAAGTTACAAATAAGTTGGAAATATACAAACGACCAGAAATAGGGGCAGCCTATCTGGAACGTTTCCAGGGATGTAAGTATCTTCATGTCTTACTATATTTGAATTGTATATGATAAAAAATGTAAGAAGCTAAAATTGATTGAATGCTTTCATTTTAACAAGTTATTGTTAAAATTAAAGCATTTGCTATATCGCCTTTTTTTGTTATTCAATACATTTTTTCAGAATTTTTGAAGTTCAATTAGGTTGAACAAAAAATATAGAATACACAGTAACCTTTTCTTGATTTATTTTTTGAATGGAATACAATAATAACTCTCTACAATTTATTTATTGAATTCTAAAAAAGCAGGAGACACGAAAAAGTTAAAAAATGCGACATCAGCTATAATGTCTATGTATTTTTTCTTAAAATTACAGAAGGAACGCGTTGGTATTTTTGCCAAGAAAGTTTTAGTGTTGTATTTCACGAAAAGGGGAAGGGCTGTAACCACCCCTGTTTGCCACCAAGTTGCATTAGGGGTTTGAAGTCCTATGCCATTTATTTCAGCCGTTGGTATCACGTGCACAATATTTTTCTTTCTTGAAATGATAAATTTTTGTAATGTATAATGGTAATAAAATGATGTCACATTTATCTACGTTCTTGTTTTTTTATCTGACTTATAATTTGATAAAATTAAATTGAAAATGTAATCTTTTGTCATCTTTAAATATATAATATACAAGAAAAATTTTATGTTCGAGATATTAATTTAACATGCGAATAATCGTAGAAAATCTTGTTTGATAAATGTAATAATAATACCTGGTAATAGTAATAACTGGTAATAGTAATAAAGTAATATTTAATATATGCTTTTTTAAAAATTAAACTTTAAGGAGTTTTTTTAAATTTAACACTAAAAGTTTAAACTATTTTAATTAGTTTGTAAAATAAAAATACGTAAAGAAACAAAAAAAAAGAAGAGTAATTCCAACATTATTTATAAGTTTAATCTTAGTATTTAATTATAGTATTTATTGATAAAAATTGACAAAACATAAATAATATTTCATCCTGTTTATCGGAACCCGCTGTTTTAGGTATTCAAGATTTTGCCACCAATCCCGGGATTCTTTGGACAGTGTCAAGAAGCTTAAACTAACTGGAGTATAGATTCTAATATTTGAATCTATACTCCAGTCACAAATTATGATTGATCTTTAATATATTTACAGTTACTGGTTCTTGAAGTCTAAGTTTAGGTTGGCTAATTTGATAAGTAAATAATCGCTATAATTTTATATTCACACTATAATATAATTTTCAAGGTGTATTGTATGTAATTTAATGTATTTCAAGATGTAATTTAAAAATTATATTGAAGTTATTAATTAAACAAAATGTATTATCTTGTATTAGATTATATCAGATTCTTGTTATCTATCAGTATAATGGTTGAATTGTACAGAAACATCATACCGCGTTAAGTTCACCTTTTGTACTTGATTTTTGTAATCTAGTGCAATGATGGATTTAAATAAAACCTTTATTATATAAGTAACTACTCTCAACGTAAAGTGGAATCTAATAGTAAAAAATGTTGGGCTACGTACTAGCTTGTTGCTTATTTTTATAAGATTCATCAGTAATATTTTAAACCGTTATGTTTTTCAAATAAATAAATAAAATAACTCTAATTTGTTTGTAGCTCCTCGAAGCCAATGCAAGGGGGTAGGTTGCACTTAGGTCACGTCCACACAAGGGTCGGCCGTTACCGCGGGAAAACGTGTAACCCCGGGGCAAATCACGGCTCGTGCTTGACTTATTGCAAAATTGGAGGCACTTTTTCTGATATTGCCAATATGATAATTTCCGTCAGCCTTATTGTTACAGAAGCTTAATTTTTTATTTTTGGTCGTTTATGTAAGTTTAAATTCTATTTGTTTGCAGAAATCTTAACCGGTACTCTCTAGAGTAAGACGTAAAGGCTTGTAATCATTGTGGTATCTGAATATCAAATGATACTTGAGCATGATAGGTACTGCAACCCTGCATGTAGTCCTCTAGGGCCATGTTGTAGACACATCTTATCTTTAACACTTCACGTCAAGAGACCCAGCAAAGATTCTTGTGCTGCGATGTTAGAGGCGAATTCGCAATGAATTTGGATCGTTGTTGTGTTGTTGACCGTACATGTTGCCCTCGGAGCTCGTTATTGTGATGTTGTGGAGGAACCGCGGCGTTGTGCTGAGCGTGACCATTACTTGAGATGGTCAGTCGTTTGCATAAGATGCTGTAGTGTATTCCATTATTATGGCATTCAAAGATATTTGATTTCTATGTTCAAGTTATTTGAATGCAATTTATAATTTTGTGCTAAGTATAAGAAATTTTATTTCTTGTTTTAGGTCATAGTTCAATGCCATATTCTATTACAAATGTTTTTCTTTTATTTTATCTCTTTTTACTTAAATTTATCTATATACTACATCCATACATATTTTAATAAAGTCTTTTCGCATATCTGTCTGTATGAACGCGATAAATTCAAAAACTATCTAACGGATTGTGTACGGATTTCACCGATAGATAATGCCAGGAGTCGCATGGAAGGTTTAGGTGTATAATTTTATACTCGAGCAAAGCCGGGACGGGCCACTGGTTTAAATAAAAGTGAATTTATGCAGAATAATAGGTAGTATTATCCTAAATATCCAACGAGAATGAAGCTACAGAGCTTAGTGAGTTTGAACTATGTATATCAAATGCTAGAATAACAATTATATTTCAAATAGACTGAAAGCAAGTCGTTTCCTCAATTAATTCATACAGTTATACGCTATAATAGGAAACTAATTCGTAAAGTTTCAAAGCCCGTTTGAACATCGCTTTTTTAAATTAAAATTGCAATTAAATCTTAAGAGAAAGTGCGCAGTGAAAATTCCACCGCGCTCAGACTGCAATGAGTTGAAAATTTCCATGCACTCTGGAAAGTCGGAAATGAAAATTGTTCATTTTAGTCGAGCCATCATTTGGTTAAACGCTTCTATCATTTGAGATGGTCGTGATTAAATCGAAAATGACTTTTGTTTAACACGTTTTGAGTGGATATTCAGGTAGACCACTGTGGTTCTTATCGACTTACGGCATAGAATTTTGAAAAAAGCACACGTGCCAGTACTATGTTTTAATTGTGATTCAATTTCAGGACCTAAACATCAGTTTAGGTCCTGAAATTGATGTTACTAATATAATTAATGCGTTTTTTTAAACTTGGATTTATGTTTGATACGCTTCAATGATAATTTACCGAATAGATTTTTATCTAAAATAGCATGTAGGGTATTTTTTATCCTCTTTTTCCCATGGAGGCGAAACAGAAGTGAATTTTTAGTTGTATATTTTTGTAGTTGTATTTTAACAATATCATATTTACATACAGTTCAACGTACAGTGTATTATATTTTATAAATAAAATTTTATATTCTACACGATATTTTACGAGCCATGGCCTTTTATAAAATGTACTCGAATAAAAATATTTATTTTCAGATGATTTTCATTTCATTTTCATATTTCTTTGTTGTATCTCTTCTTCCTAGAAACAGATTATCTTATGAATACGATCTAGCAAATCATTTTTTTTCAAAGACATAAAACTTACACTATTCATATCATAAAATATCCCCAAAATGTCCGGCCCCAAAACTTCGAGAGTCAAGCTGAAGAGCGCTAACTTATTCTTCGTCTTTTGTCTTATTTTATTATGTTATTCAGTCGCAGCGATAAAGGCTAGCGAGACGGCTTGTCTGTTCCCGGTTCCTTCCCTTGTTTATCTGGGGGTAGTTAGCGGCGGAGTGGCGCCCCGCGGCAGTGCCTCCGCTCACCGCCCAGCGATGGGACGTTCGCCCTCCACCTTCGCGACGACACGCGGAAAACCTCGACACCACAGGTGAACAAAACATCGAATGTGACCTGGACAAAATGACTCTTTTTATATATTTATACAGTGTGATATCTGTGCTACTGACCCGATGCAGCACCACAGGTAAGATAGTGCCATTAGCATTTTTATCGAGATCCTTGCAAAAAGTTTGTGTTAAATTTGAATTTTGCTTTCGTTGGAGTTTAATGAAATCAGTCGAGGTAATTGTCGTTTTCAGCGTTTAAATCGTTGTTATATTAAATTGTAATATATATATATTTTAATATAAAATATTTCATGAAGTCACAGAACTTAAATAAGTACCTGTGCATTAAAATGAAAAAAAAATGTCCCCTCTGAAAATAACCTAACTGTATAAAACTATGTATGTTAAATTGTAAAAAACTCGTGACTGAAAAATATTTGAAAATTTTAAAGTAATAAATGTATTTCCAAGGATTTTTTTACTTACCGCTAGAAGATTCAAATTCAGTAAAATTTAGAAGTATAGGGAGTTTCCTATTTATCTTAAAACTTTTTACGTATGTATTTTTAGTGTAAGAATTCTACTTTATTGTAAATCTTTGCTGTATTTATAGTGTTGTTATTTATAGGGTTGATAATAGCACGACGATTTGCTGAAGTGCCATCACTTCAGCAAATCGTTGCTAATTGTCAGTTGCTAATACTGTCTGTGACTTTTCATAATAAAAATGTTTTATAAACATTGTTGCGAATTTTTGAAGTTGCTTTAAGAGCCTCTTACGACTCCGTGATATTTCAAGAACGATAAAATGAAAAAAAATATATATATATATATATATATATATATATATATATATATGTAAACATGGATACCATGCGCCAAGCGTATCTACTGTAATACGTCTTGCGTATGCGCACAAGAATTGGACAACCTAATTTCAAGGTTCATCATAGAAAATAGCTGACCACAGTAGTGTTTTGTTATTTTAATATGATATAAATTAAATTTAATTACGTATTTTTTAAGAATTTTATTGCGTCAACTTCATCAGGAAGATCAAGTACATCACGTCGTCGATTATCTTTGTTAAAGTACCTATTATATATACATGGTATACATGACAAAATGTAGATAAAAATGTCGACAACTCAATATCCTGCCTTTATCTGTATTTGTATGAAATAATGAAACAAATTCATAGAACTTATATTTTTTTTATCATTATGAATTTATTAATTAAACTTGGATATTATAACGAATATTGCCTATAATTGGTACAAAACATATTTGCGTCTCTTTATGTGTGGTCTGTGGTCTGTTATTACAATGTAGAACAATATTAAATATTCATCGCCACGACTAGGATCAGTAACGTAATTACATAGATTATGCTTCAGAAGTTAATTACCACTTTATTTGACATGTTAGGATTTTCTACATAAGGCATATTATCTAACATTTATCTAATCATATGTTAAAGCCGGTTCATTAAATTCCATTAAGATTTTAATAATGAATTGTTCTTTCAAAAATGATAAAGATAATTATGAGGTACTTAGCGTTTTAGTTTAATAAAGGCAGCAATTTACGGTGGCGTAAGGCGTACGAGGCGAATAAGGAATGAAAAGTCTTGACAGCTGGTAGGCGACAATCGCGTTCACATAGATGATTGATGTCATGCAAGCCGCCGGTCGTAAAATCAAATCTAAACTTTAAAAAAGTGAATGTATTTTTTCTCACGGGAGGATATGCGAACTTCGGGGCGTCCAGGCGGAAACACAAATAGAAAGATGAAGAGAAATATTTTTTTACAAATACCAATCATTCCTACAACGCGATACAAATTAAATTGATCCACAGATCGATTGTATAATTAATCGGCCGACCAGGAAACTGCATTTTCATTAGGTTTATTTTGAAGTTGGCCCGAGGCTTCCAGACGTGAATGCTAATGGGAATACGCTTCAATGATATACGGAGATGGAGATAGAAAAAGAAATTTTCTTAATGGTACCTAATGGAGAATAAATCCAACAGTCTGACATATAAGTCTGTGAGTCTGACTCACCGTGTCAAAAGCCTAATATCGGTAATATCGGTTTCTCCGAAAGGGGCTGATCAATATATCTCTTAAGTTGACTAATATACAGGTGTTATATTAGGTTTTCTTTCTATACGTATACCTTAACTATCGAGTATACCTAAAGGTCAATCATGCTTGGAAGTGTAATATTTATATATATAATACATAGAGAATAATATTATTTTGGAAGTAATTCAATATCTACTAAGATTTGATTACCTAATGGAGATTTATTGACCTTTTCCCCCACTGATGTGGGGTTGGTATAGTATGTAAGTGATGACCAGTCTCTTTACGTCACTTATAATTTCAATCGATACACTCTTCCTATTTACATCATACCGCTTGGCGCAAATTAATTACCCTACTTTTTGAATTTCAAAAAGTTAAATGGAAATTATACCTACCAACGAAGCAATACAACGGCAAAGCATTGAAAACTGAAACCATCCGCTACTTCGCTTTCCCAAATGCTTGCCAAAAGCGGAGTGTGACAGAAATACTTATGTGGGAAAGCCGTTACTATATAAACATATTTACCACTATCATTGTCATATTATCGTCATTTTATGTTACTACTTTTAAATACACTAGGGTTGAGTTGTTGTTGTGTAAATAAACGAATACAACCCACTCTTAATTACCTTGGTCAAGTCATCTCCTTCAGTCCGGCAATCTTTCCCATAGTTATGGTAACTATGGGAAAGATTGCCGGAAAGCGTACCGTCGTAAGATGCCTTGTTTCAAAAACATCAAAAAATGGACGGAAGTCAAAACAGTCGAATTACTATTGTTTAGACTAGGTCTGAATAAAATCCAATTTAGGGAGCTGACGGACAACATTCGGTAGTAGGGTTTTATAAGATATGTCTAGTGGATACCTATAAGCGTCAACCATTTTGATTCAACCCATTATTTAGGACCATATTATGTCATCCATTTTCTAGTTAGTAGTCTAGACCCGTAGTCTTCATTCTAGACGTAATCGCGTTTATTATCGTATTATTTGTGAACGCTTTCGCTGAAGCGAATTTAAACAACCAAATCGTTTGTAATAATAGTAATGATAAAATTCATATTCGCACAGAGATAAACACAACTTTGTCCTTTTCTTCCAATGTAAACAAAAATGAAACTTTCCAAAAAAAAAAACATTCTACACAAATGTTTCCATAAATAAACAAAATAAATCCTGGCATGAACATATACAACAATCTGGTGTCCTAAGCGGCTTGAGATTTATTCCGAGGGTGGTATTACCCATAACATAATTCAGTTAACAAGGGGAGGAGGAGTCAAACAACGGGAGTAGCGTGACGCATCAAAGGACATCCGCCGTCGTTTCCTGGCAACCGATATCGATGGATCACCAATAAATATAATTAGACCATTTTCTGATAAATATTTTGCTATGGCATGGCTGATTCAAGATTGCGTTATGACCAAGGAATAAACTTACGTTTTATTCTACTAAATTTAGCGATACATGCATGCATCTAATAATCTCGAAAAAAGCACCTAACAGAAGTTGATTTGTTTTTTATATAAAACTTATTCCTTAATATAGTTTTGTGTGAACAAATATTGATAAATGTCGTTTCTGCAGTTGGATAAGTAAAAAAATTAGTAAATTACCTATTTACATTGAGTAAATAGATAATTTTTTTTTTAGGTACTTATATATTGAGCTTATATTTTTCTTTTATTTTATAATGATTTTGCAATTGGGTATTAATGTTTTTAAGCTTGTAATTTTTTGGTATTAATTTTCTTACTAAATTATGTTTATTAAAAAACAATTGTCACCAAATTTAAATTTGATTTTGATTACCGTAGGCGTAAATTGTAAATTGTAATCTTCAGTTGCATAGAACGATCTTAGCGCATACTGAATTATACAAATTAAACCAATCAACATAACAATAAATGTAAAATAAAATATTTTTTCTTCTAGTACCTTTAACGATATTGAATGAAATATAATTGTAATTTGGCACATAAAATAAAAGAGATCTGGTTAGCGATTTTATCATTTTTCATCTTTTATGTTATAAAGCTTCCTATTGACACACAAGGGAATAAAAGAAAACTTTGAATGTTCTTTTTATAACATAATATTTAGCAGCATTTTTTAAAACAGTAGAAAAGTTACATTTAAAAATAAGAGATTATTATTATCTGTACATACTATTGGAAGTATTTATTATAATTTGTGTGCAATAGTGCCAATTTGCTGATTCAGTAAGAAGTAATATAAATAATGCGTAATGTTATGATTTAAGATATTTTATTTCTTTAATAAATGTGGTTGTGGAAATATTAACCACATGCATGTTCTAGGAATAACTATCCACAAAATTCTAAACTGTCAAATAAAACGGAAGAATATACTTACCGCTGCAAACATCCTTTGACATAAAATTTACAAAGAGAGCAGATACTCAAATGTATGCATGTATTTTATGTTATCAAGTCCGAACATGGGTATTTCACATTCATATTTTATCTTTTCCTCTACATCGCGGGGCAATCGGATTAGATTAGGACGACCCTACCTCTTGCCACAATCTCAATCGTTATACATTATATATATTTACTGAATACAACTATAATTCTGAACTTTATGCTAAAGAAAATAAGGTGGAATAAATAATATATTGGTTCACATTGAAATCATTATTGCAAATAAGGTAACCGCTAATTTTCATTTCCTGTCAAAAGCGGTGGCTAATGTTTTATATAATTAGCAACCCGGTTCATCTTCGCACGGTCTAATAAGTTATTTTGTATGTATCTTTTGTTAATAGATTGTCTAAATAACAATGAAAACTGCATCAAAATCCGTTGCGTGGTTTAAAAGAATGCTCAGAGACAAACAGACGCGGCGGGCGACTTGTTATATGTAGTGATGATATACTAATTATCTACTTCTAAACTCGTATCAGTAACTATTATAGCTTCAAGCATAAGATGCCGCTTCTGAAGATAGGGCAAGTTTCCTACAAATTGCGACCACATACCGACGAGCAAGTGCCCACCCGCCGGGTAGTGACACTTCTCAACGCCTTGCTTAGTACTTGCTCATTTGACAAGTGTATCACGATTAGGTTAATAATTCTGTGGCATTTTATATAATTTTATATAGAAGCCGGCATGTCCCGGCTTCGCTCGGGTAAAAAAATAATAAATTGCACATATAAACCTTCCTCAGGAATTACACTCACTATCTATCGGTAAAAACCACATGAAAATCAAGTACTTAGTTTTTGATTTTACCGTGAACAAGAGAGACGCGACAGAGGACTCTGTTTTATAATATGTAAGGATGAGTATTATTAGTTTTATAGTATAGAATATAGGTGGTTTATTATGTATTATGTCTTTAGGTGAATAGATAGGAACTTAACAACCAAAAAGTAGATAACTTCAAGTGGTCGCAGATAAAAAGTTCCGAAATTTTGATTCATTTTTAAGAATTTCTCTTATATTTCAATTCTCCATACTAGTAACTATACTGGTGCTCTGGTAATTTATTGTTCCATAAATTGTACCTATAAAATATTAAACGGTACTAAACCATTAGGCGCTATTCAAGTCGGTGCATTTCGAACTGGTGCGAAGAAGATACAGCTACTACTATAGAGAGACGTTCCTGACTATCTGTAACGTATTTACAATAATGAAAGACCCTTTCGAAGTAACAAAAAGTTTATCGCAATTATAAAAATACACAAACATGGGTATATACTTTTCTAATATATGAAAATACGTTATTTTAGAAATTTCGACAACAACTGTAATAATCACACAGATAAAGATATTAGCTGCGTATTTAAAACAATTAGGTATATATTTTTCTTTTTGGTGGGTATTGTTGTATTCAGATGTTTTAATGGATACAAGCTCCACATTTATCATCCATGATGACGCGACGGGTGAAATGTAATTGAAATATTGCAAGTTACATTCGATTAATCTGGTAAAAAGTGATAAATATCTAAACACCGGCAAATTTAACTTTAATAATATTAAAGTAACAAATTGTCTCGTCCATAGCACCCTCTATGTATATACAGGTGTGCCAAGCTAGTTCGGAAACCTAAACGTAAAGCAAGCCATTCATTACTGCAGGTGGCCGGGCGACCGCAAAATAAATCCTGACTTCGCTGTGTTGTGTATATCCCGCCTTCACCTGCGGCGAGCTGCGCTGCATTTTCTCGAATCACTGCTGTGTGGAATTTTGTGATTTAACACTTTTGGCCTTTATTTACACTTCAAAATATCTTTATTGCATTAACTGCGCCAACGATTTTTCCTATTTCTTTTCATTTTTCCTTTCACCCTAAGATTGACTGGAAGAGATCTCTAACTATGTCCGCCTTGTTTTCGATTTCTAATTTGGGTATCTCTTTTTGACAACAAACAATTATTTATATTGTACTGTATTATGTGAACCAAACTTTTCAGAAAAAGTTGGTATTTGCAGCAAAAATTGGATAAGTTATTAGCTTATGAGACAAGCAAAATTATTATCAATAATCATATATAATTATTATATTACAGGACAATAACTATATGATCATCTTTACCTCTAAAGCGCGAACTAGATTTTATTACTTAATGGGTTTGAAGAGAGCCATTCATTACTCTAACTGGAGCTCGAGCGGCCGCAGAATAAATCCCCTTTCCAGTTTACTACAGACCTGCTCTAAAATATCAAGTGAACTCACGTTGTAGGTACTAATTAGTAGTTAGTTACCTTTGTAATTAGTTGTACTACTAAATTTCTAGAACGTGATGAATGACGCCGCTAATTAAATAACAACTATACTTTTGTTTGACTATTTTAAATTATTATTTATCTCGCCCATTAGAGAATACTCTGATGGGCGAGATAAATAATATTTTTTTAGCGAACATAACCAACTAGGAATGCCTAGTTGGTTATGTTCGCTACAAAGCCCAGGTCCGCTTTCCATCCTTTTCTCTTCCATCTTCGACATGCTTGATTGTAAAATCATTAGCACGCATTATCAACTTTGATGACGTTAAGGCAAAAAGTTATTTTGATTTTATTTACATACATCATTGGTTATAATAAACGGCTCAATATACGGGAACCTATGAAAGACATATGAGGAGGCTATTGCCCAGAAGTGGGACACATAAACAGCTAATTTTAAAAATATATTTTAAATAGTTTATATAATCTAGTATAATTTCTTTAATATAATTTTTATTTTATTTTTTAAAAACCTCGAATTGTACAGGTTCAAATTTTCCCTCTATAAATAGCTATATCAATATCCTTAAAAACAAGGTGCCGCTCATAGTGACAAAGATAAGTTATTTACATATTTAAAGCTTCAGCAGACAATAACATGGTCTGACTTACACTACTCACACATACTTAATGAAACAAAAGACATCTATAATTAAATTCCAATCGATGTGGAAAGTATTATTTCATAGATTTTATTGATCTCTTTGTATTTATATACACGGCATGGAGAGTCGTATTAATTATCTGTTAATAGTTCAAAAGTGGGATTTAATTCTTAAACATTGCAATTGTAAAAAATTAATCTATCAACTGTTTATTAAAAAAAATTGACACCTGCACGTCAAACATATTAGCTGCGCAGGACTTCACCGCAGAAATTTTGTGATAAAAAGTACCCTCTGTGCTATTTCAGATTATGTATCTTTGTAATTTTCATTAAAAAAATGTCCAGAAGATTTTTCACGATTGAGTTACAAATATACTTACTGTTTTTTTCAGACAGACAACCAAACTTTCGCATTTAAAATATTATTATAAATAGTAAAATAATAATACTATCATTTTATCAATGCTGCAAATATGGCTAAAACAAATACTATGCCTAATGTGAGTAGTTATGCAACAGAATACGGACAAGTTTTGAATTTGCCAGAATTCAATCCACTTATGAGAGAGTTGCCAATTGGTCTGGAGGCGTGTTTACTCCCGCCGACCCCGTGTCTCCCTGGAACCGTGAGCATCCCTATACAACGAACTACGAAACTATATTTTTAAAGAGAGTACGACAACACAACAACATATTTTTACGCTAGCATCAACCGAGCGACATGTATTTTTAAAACACAAATCTATAAAATTGGAGTCCGTCCGATTTTTGCAAATATTTTATCAGAGCCTGCTCATAAAACAAAAGCGCTATTTTGGGGCAATGGATAGCTATAAATATATAAAGAAAATAATATCCGCGAATAAATTCTTTGTTTTTAAACAAATAAAATTATTACTAGTTGTGACTAATTTGTGACGTTGTGCACTTTTCCATGCAATCGGCGGGAATTATCTTAGCTGTCATCTGTCATACTGTGGAAACATATTGACTATAGAATTTTTGATTATAGAATATGGAATAAAATGTGACTTTATATTTTTTTATTGCCAGTGACATTAACTAATAATTATATTAATAAGTAAGAGTCTCTTAGTGTTGTCATGATTAAGTTACGTTTCGGATTTTGAAAATCTATTGGTTTTATTGAATCTTTTTTTTATTCCAAACATTGTCATAATGCGCATAACAATGCGGTTTTAATTAAAATGTAATTATTTTTCAGATCTGTTATCAATATTTAGCAAGCCGGATGGAGGGCAATGCTTGCGACCACGATTCGATTATGCTGATTACATATTCATTTATCAACAATTAATTATGAATTTATAATACATACATACGGACCGCTTAACATTATTTGACATGAGAAATATTATTCATGGAACCAGTACGAAACTGAAACTTGTTTACGCGCACTAATCCCTGGGTGAATCACTAGATAAAACAAGAAAAATATTTTTGTTCTCCGAATAAATGTCTTGTTTATTTTTAACAAACGAATATAGAACTACCTTCATAAATATAATTCCCGTAGATACATAGCACTTAATGGATACTGTTACTCGTATTACTATCTAAGGAATGCCGCATCCGTGGTTTAGTTAGAAGTGTTATTTATTCATAACTTCTGGACGATAATGGAACAATCCTGTCGTTCCTCACTAGGGCTGTCATCGTGACACGTAATGGTACAGACGACTGCATAACAAGCTACTCTACATTGATCTCTAAATCACAGTAATAGGGATGAATTCACAATTGAGTCTTGTATTGAGAGTACGCGTTCACAAAAAACTTAGCCTAGTTAACGCAGGGATGGCACACTTAATGCACATTACTTAACGCTATTCGTGTGTCAACCCTTGTTTTAAGTGGCCCATTTTACACGTGTTATGAAATTAACAGGGCTATGAAACATTTTTAAGCGATTATTTATCTTTTTGGGTTTTGTTAAAATATTGCCGGCACTATAATAATTAATTGTGAACTTAGTTGTTAATTGGATTTTCATGAGTTAGTGCGGTATGTAAGTCGGCTATTTTCTCTATATACTTACTTATTCCTATTTTTGTCTATAATGTCTCAGTATTGTCCATAGTTACATAATTATACATATTATACTTTATATGAATACATTTTATACATACTACAACAATAAATCGTAAAGTACAGCAGTAACCCACTTTTGATCCGAATTCACTTTCAAAATACCTATAGATGAAACAACAAAAATTAACAAAATGGCTTTCGCCAAATAAACCTTTGTGTTTTTACATCATCGAAACAAAAACAATTAGTTTCAATAGCGACTGTGTGCCAACGTATCCGTTTTTCCGGAATGCAAGATTTATTTTATTTTCCACAAAAAATGTTGATGTGAAAATTAACTGAGTTGAAATTGTGGAAATAAATGTACAAATACACTTTAACATTAAGAATAACGATATCAAAACTCCTTTTGTTTATATTTTTTGAAAACGGATTCTTTGTAGAATTAATAAAATTAAAATAATAAAAAATCATTCATCAATCAAAAAATGGCGTGTCCTGAGACGTGTTCCATAGCGCCTGATTGAATAGCACTTTCTCTATTCCATGAAGGTGCTATTCAGAACGATAGGTGCTATTATTAGCAGGTGCACTTAGTGGACTAAAATTTATCGCACCATTACATTTTTTTTTCCACGAAGAGTAATCTATATATAGCCTAGTGTAGGGATTAAATTATTTTAATTTTTATTATGATAGCATTGTCTGTATTTAATTTATAACATAGTCGTTTGATTGCAGGTCGGGAGTTGCCGAGCGGACAGAATGTAGTTTCAGTGGCGCCTATTGAAGTTCCTGACGGTGAGTGCATTCACTTGTTCACAGCTATAGTCTACATCACATCAACTTATCCAAAATCATTGCAAATTCGCCCCTATTAACGTTGCATAGAGTTTCATGCGTAACTAGACACGCAGTTGACTGTACATCAACATGACTGCATCTGCCGTAACAGAAGTACGAACACTATTTAGGTAAGGTCCATGCACACAGAATGCGTATACAGTACGTGCACATCAAAATTGTATGGAACGCGCCTATACACACTGGCGTTACCATACGACCGTGTTCGGTGTGCATGGATGGGCCTTTACGGTAATTCAGCACGACGCGTTGTGATTGTGACCGATGTTTTCGCTATTAACATTATTGTTGGAGTGTATAGTTATTCGAGTATTATAATAATTATTTATTATTATTTTCGATGAGTATTACAATTATTAGAGTCGTCGTCGTTTAGCGTTACGCCGTTTAGCTAGGACGCCGGGTAAAGTACATTAACGTGTCGGTACCTACCATAATTAGGATAGGAACACATTGTTCACTCTAATTAGCTTGTTTGTAACATTCGTCATTTCAAGTTACAAAATAGAGTGATGTAGGTAATAACTAAGTTTACAGGTGGAAATTTTATTTTAGTTAATCATTTCATTGCTGCTGAATCATTTGATTATGCTTTTTTAAAATCTTTGCGTTGAGTTAAAACGGAAAATAATTATTTTTTATTCGAAAAATTAGCAAAACTTGTAGAATAATCGTTGTTGAATTATGGTACTATATATATGATACATACTTACTCACAATTTATACAGATGACACAACGGTCGAACTTCGCATATTCGAAGTGACTAAAATACAGAAATCTAACTTCTGTGAAACAAGCAATAGCAATCTAAAAAACACTGGTTTGGGATAAAAAAAAACCGTGTCTCCCATTCCCACTAAAAGGACAACTCTCAGTGTAACAGCGCGGAACATTCGCACGGGAATATATAACCATTTGCGCATTACAACCACAATCTCTCGGGTCTTTTTGTGTCGTGTAAGTTTTTAAAGGTCCAGATTTAGTGGGATTTTTACCATTGGCCCGATACATTATTTTGCCGGTGAGAGATACCGGGACAAACCTCTATTTGTCGTTCGCGGACCGGACATTAATCACAGCGCTGCGTCGCGCGTGTTCACTGAATTTCTTTTATTGTTTGTGGAAGTGACTAGTTTTGGCGTTCCCTATGCTCTGCCCATGGACTTAGTAAGTACTTTTGGTACATGTACCGAGTACCTACTAATTCCATGGCTCTGCCTTATTAAAAATGGCTGCTGTCATTTTTATGTAAAAAAATATTCATTATGGCATAAAGCATCACAAAAGTAAAGGCTTAAAGCATTACAATAACATAAAGCAATGTCTATGTAACATAAAGCATCACAATGCGTCATGTATTTTACTTTAATTACAATTCAATTGAAGCCAGTTTTGCTATTGACAGATACGAAAAAAATATTAAATTGAGTAAAAAACAACCTATAAAAAACCTTTTGCACCGAAAATTCTCGGCGTTTTCACAACAGCGGATGAAAAACAATGCAACTTTTTGAGTTCCAAACTCGTATTGGCGACTGAATGCCAAAGTAAATGATTTAACTATGCATTATTTGACTGGCAGATAATTTATACGAATAAATATCAAACAGAACGTTAAATCACATTACAAGTAACGTAAAATACAGTTATATACCTACGAAATTAAATATGTTTAATATAAACCTAAATTCCCAACACGAGTCTTTATATATATATAATCACTGTTTTTAACCGCTCACATTTTTTATTATTGATGCCGCGAAATATACAACAACAACATACTGACAACTAATTAATGTAAATCATTTGTAGCTTGCGGGTTACGTGTGATTATCGGTTTAGTCACGTTAATTATAATAAAATTATTGTGAATTCATATATTTATGAATCCTGTGGAATGTTTTTACTTTCAGTATCGACACACACATACAGCGGTTATAAAATGTCATAGAAAAAACATAAATCGCCGCGATACCAAATTTTCAGGCTTGATATGATCGTATTTTGTTTTATTATGGAAACAGCGAATTATTACATTCTATTGAAATGTGTATGAAAACAACTGAATTCGGTAATTCGCTGGACGAGACGAGTGGAATTCGAGACGGAAAACAGTCCAGACTTCTTGGCACCGAAGCGACATCATTTTTATCGACACAATCGATCTAAAACTTTAGCACTAGTAAACATGTTTACTACTTATCTCTTATAGTCTAGATTCTAGTGCACGGTTTAGTGATGATGAGTAACTTTACGTGTTGATCTTGACTAGGCAAATGAAAAAAAATCGTTATAAATTATGCGCTCATTTTACTAGGTATATAATCGAACAAAACTTCATTTACCTCTGTAGAATTCCGACCGAACTAATAAATATAACACACGGAAATCGGCACAATATCAAGGAAGCCCTGAAATAAACACACTGTCTAGACAAAGTAAAAATGCCTAAAAATAATTAAAAAATTGGAAGTGTGAATACGTGACACATTAAAAATAAGTTAAATGGAAAATCTTCCTTCCTTCCTTTTCGAAAATTGTATAGTAATTCCTATATTCCGCCTATTGCTGAGCTAAAAACCTCTCCTTTTGTACGCCGCTAGAGAAGAATTTCTGTCCTATGCTTCTCTCATCCACATACGCCCAGCAACTTTGGGTATGACGTTGGCCCATCTGATTCCAAAAACATTAGACATGTTACTCCTACTCGGTACCATTTATTGTCTTACAGCGTAGCAATTTTAGATTTGCTATTGACACGCAAAGAAGAAGAAATGCCGTACACTAGCCGGTCCCTTCGAGTAATAATAATGACCGTAAATTATCCTTTCAGAATCGATGTACCCTCGGTTTGCGGAGCCGATACCCAACGCCACAGTCACAATCGGCAGGGACGCGTTGTTAGCCTGCGTGGTGGACAATTTGAGAGGGTTCAAGGTAAATACAAAAATATATATTTGAATAAAACATATAAGTTCAAAGCAATGTTGTGTCGAATAATTTATTTTGTAGGCATATTACTTACAGCTTCTAATAATTTTCATAGAAAATTCCTTTGAAAAAATGATTTTATTGTGCATTAAATATTTTGCTATTGGATTTTTGTTATTGGAATAACATCGTTAGGTACATAAAATACTTACACAATATTATATACTTTAGTGAAAACAAAAAATAGTAAATCGCATATTTAGCAAAACTGATAAATTATTTCGTTATGGTATAAATAACATAATAGCATTTTTTTACCCAGTCAAGAACTCCACATATTTAAATACTACACACGCACTTATACTGCACCGCTGCTCCCACTCGACAAGATGTCATTCATTGAAAGAGAACCTGTGTAGTCAGTCATATTTTACATTTATAGATAAGAATGTATGTCTACAGAGGAAACCTTAAAGCACTTTTCTATTCGTTTTAATATAGAGATATACGAATGCTATTAATCCTTCATAGGTAGCATGGGTCCGGATGGACACGCAGACGATCCTGAGCATCCACCACAATATAATCACGCAGAACCCTCGCATCAGCCTGTCGTTCAACGACCACCGCTCCTGGTACCTGCACATCAAGAACGTGCAGGAGGTGGATCGCGGCTGGTACATGTGCCAGGTCAACACTGATCCTATGAGGTCTAGGAAAGGATATCTACAAGTTATAGGTAACCTTTCTCTCATCTTCCCATTTGCGTTCGGAGCTGTAAAGCCACGAAGCCCAGGGTCAGCGTATGAATTATTTTACAGTCGGTCGCCTGCCTAACGTCAACACTTTATGGAAATGTTTTAGATGTCTAGTCTATAGTCTATAGGTAGGTAATTACCTCGAAGTACATTTACATGAAGGTTATGGCGTGGTCCTATTATGGCGTGATTTGAAAATGCAAAGATAGAAGTTGCTATAATATGATGGACAGATACAAGTATTCAATTGAAGTGGAGTTATACATACGTGATTCTGATCATAGATTATATTCACAAAAATAGAACAACATCATTCCGATACTATTATTTTAAAATTCCACCTCTACAATAGAAAACGAGTCTATCAACCAGATTATTACATTGTGTGCTCAACCCATCAGCTGTCACGTGATAGCATCTTTGTATAAATAAAACATTGTAATTTGGTATTTACTATAGTGCCACCATCAATCATCGACAACATGACGTCTACGGATATGGTGGTGCGTGAAGGCTCCGACGTGACCTTGCAGTGTCGGGCTACGGGTTACCCCGAGCCCTACGTCATATGGCGAAGGGAGGACGGACAGGATTTTAATTACAATGGATTATCAGGTGCGTAACTCGTTTCATTTATATAATTTCTGTTTTGACATGGTACTTTAAAATGTAAAATATGATTTCGTACATTAAAGCTTTAAGCTTAAAGCTATTTAAGCCACTTCACAGAATGCAATTAGTCTCTTTTGGATTTATAACAAATAATGTATAATAAATATAGTCCGAGTAATGAAGTAGTATTTTCAGTATGTATGTTCAATATTAAAATGCATTCGAACGTATTTTGAAGTCATTTTAAAAATATAGTCGGAAATTCACACAAAAGCAAACTCCATTTTTAACGAGATGCATCTGGCATGAACTTTAATAGAATAATAATATGTGCCGCACTGTAAGTATTTGTGCTACGTCTTACGTTTTCGTCACACGAATTTCCACGTGATATATGTGAGATTCTGACAGTAAACCTGGTAGACGGCGAGGTGCTGCGAAGAGGCCATTTTTCCACTTAAATTCATTACCTACTGTTATGTACAAATGTGCATCGTGCATAGATATTCACCCTACATATATTGACTTTGAGCGTGCGAACCACAACTCAAACGATGCTAAATCGGTATCCTTTTTGGTGAGTTTTGATGAGGCTAACAATATTCCCGAAATTCCGACGTGTGATATTCCCCCTGGTTGTCGACAGTGAGCGTGGTAGACGGGGAAGTACTCACAATAACGAAGGTGTCCCGACTACACATGGGAGCGTACCTATGTATCGCGTCGAATGGCGTCCCGCCGTCAATTAGTAAGCGGATCATGCTTATGGTGCAATGTGAGTAGACAAGTTGCTTAATTAGATATATTGTCAGGATAATTGGGAGATTCTTTATTGGACAAATATAGACTAATTAACTAAATAATTATTGTGAAAATATTATTTAAATTACTGAAGAACGTCCGTTGAAAAAAAAAATCGAATATTATGAATTTGAGAACTGAGAATACGCTCGGATAAGGAGAAAAATATTGATATATTGTAATAGTAAAATGGGCTCTAAAACCTACCTGGGGTTTCGGTACAGTACAGAAGCCCTAGATGATTGAACGAGCAAGTCATTTGACAAAAAGTAGATGCATAAAAGCAAAAGAAACATTTTTGGAATGAGGTGGGCTAGTAGGTGGACCTTTAACAGCTGTCAGAAATATTGTTTTACCAATATTAGTACTATGCAGAATAAAAGGCAATTTGAATTCATCAATTCTCAAAACATGAAATGGAATAAGCCAAAATTGTGTAATCCCATAAGAGCGACTAGTTGATCGGATTTAATATGAAAGACCTACAAAAATATTTTCGTTTCTATCGAAAGTTTTTTCAGAACACAAACTAGCAAGTTATTGTTATCAAACCGGAAAGGTTTTGTTGTCTTTCAAAATAACATTTGTCAATCATTTACTGTCATTTCAATACTGCTGTATTTACAATAAATATATGACGTTCCATGGGTATCTGTGGTAGATTTTTTACGCATATTTCTGTAATCTGCTACTAAAACCATGAAATTAGATGATACGAATTACTTATTAAATCTATGCTAAAAACCTATTCAGATCCAAAAATAAACTGTCAATGTGATTACGTCACCTGTGGAACGTCACAATGTTGTTATACCTATCTATGTTTTCAGCTCAAAATATTAACAGTGTGTAAACAAAAACTCAAAAGTAATAAAATCTATAATAATAATCGTTACTCGGTTTGTGTCAGTTCCACCAATGCTGTCAATACCAAACCAGCTGGAGGGCGCTTACATAGGCCAGGACGTGACGCTGGAATGTCACACGGAGGCGTTCCCTTCTTCCATCAACTACTGGACCACCGACCGAGGGGACATGATTATCTCCGGTAAGACTTGTATAGAAACAAAATTCTTAATAAAGGTGGTTCTCAGAGCGTTTCGACCACTGCGGCCGCGCTGTAGTTTGAAGGATCAAACTACATGAAAAATTTAAAGAAGATTGATTTAGCAGATAAAACGTGAAGAGGTGACATAAAACTTACATTCGCAATTATAATATTAGTTATGATGCACTATCCAACTTAACATCGAACAACTGAAATATTTTTTTAGCCTTAAATAGCCACATAATAATGTCAACATTAATGGCCGAAGAGGGGGACATTGTTATCTCATAATTATGGAAGTAAACCGACATGGTCTATTCTTTTCAATAATTTTTAAAATTATTCATTGGAAATATTAGAGGTTATCTAAACATTGTTACGTTTCATCTAAGCCATCCTTTCTTTGAATCGAAATTTAAAAATAATGAACACATTTAATTTTAGAAATACCAAAGTTTTAAATGTCATAAGACTTATAATTTTTTTTTTGAACCTCGTCTTTTTTGTACGTTTATCTTTTCTCAGAAAAAAAGATTTAATGAATATCTTGTGAAGAGCATCATTTTACTCATTAAAATTTACAAAGTAGTTCAATTTAAACAAGTCTTTTGAATCTAATTGGGTTTTTAGTGCCTATATTTCATTTTAATTAATTGGCTTTTAATTTTATGACAAAAGAAGTCAAACAATGAATAAATATCTAGAAACTTCTGACGATAAACGGTATTAAAAATCTTCATAATAAGTATAAAAATTTCAACAATATTACAATAAGAAATTCATATCGTTCAACAGTTCAGTCCTATTTTAATTTCGCGACTCTGGAGACCACGTCTTGAACTTTCCTTCGACGTCGTATCTCCATGTTGCGAACTCGATCTTGCAGTTTGATGCCGAGCATAGATCGTTCCATGACCCATTGCACTACCGCAATCTTGTTATATGGTTCCTTTTGTAAGAGTCCATGTCTCGGCACCAAAAGGAAGGACTCATTGTTTGAAGAGGCGGGTTTTTAAGCTTTGCGGTACGTCTCTATTTTTTTAAAAGTCTGCTAATTTACTGAATGGGGGAGCATACTAGCCGTATACATGGCTATACCTTTATATATCTGTTTGTTTTTGTCAAAGGATAAACAATGACCCAGGTATATAATACCTATTTATCAACCACATATCTATATACCATCACCATGAAATACAATGCTCATGAGCATTGTAGAGTTTAACGAAAATATCGAACAATATTTTACTTAACCACGCATTACACAACATTATTTATTGCGAATTATAGCCTATTATATAGGATTAGATACATATTTTGAGCAACTTACCATGCAGGTGACTGTACGTACCTACCATTTATCATGTACGAATAAGTAAATGCGTGGGCCGCTGTCATATATGGAATCGAACATATCATTGATTTATGAGTTCATAATGAAAATAGTTCGAACTTCGGGCATATTCTAGCACAGTTGAACGAAGTTATATTGATCAGGCTGGAACTCGACGTGTGCTCTGCTTTGCTCACTGAAGTTTTGAATGACCAATAGAATTTCGTTGTCGTGTGAAAAATCGAGTGTCAAAATTTACGAAATTCTACTAGTTTAGAGCACTACGCATGGGTATAATATACCTAACAATATGGACAAGTTTGTGTGAACAAATTCTCGAGCAAACACTAGGTATTATTTAAGCACAAGTACTAGCAGTAATGAATACAGGTTTTATATTTAAGTAGAAATGGAAATTGTAGGTGGCAAGTACGAAGCGTTCCCAATGGACAGCGGGTACAACAAGTTTATGATGCTCAAGATAAGGAACATAACGAAGGAGGACTTCGGCTTTTACAAGTGCATCGCGAAGAATTCCCTCGGAGAGACGGACGGGATCATCAAGTTGGATGGTAAGCTCTTTTATAGTTTATACTTTATAAATTACTCTTTTTCGTGAGCCCTAGAATTCACCTACCACTTCTAAAAAACTTTTTTAAAAAACCTTTTTCAAATTAATTCCTTTTACAATGTGTTTAAAATGTGCTTACGACGTCAAGTTAATAAAAACCACAAATAAATAACACATGTGATTTAAATAAAATAGAAATAAAATCAAAACTCAAATTGAAAAATGAATCTGTGATGACATATTTGCAATTTACGCACTGGCCAGAATTAAAAATTAGCAATTCGAAAACGGAATAAATATGAGAAACAAAAAAATCCTAGCTTCATTAATGTCGGGTAAAATCGTAGATTAGGACTATACGATAAGACAAAATGCATTCTGTCTTTGATTTTGAAATTTAAAAACATCTTACACGTTGAAAAGATTCTCATTAGGTACACCGTTTCGTCAGCCATCAACAAAACACCGTTGCGTGTCTACATGCAGCGTCAACAAGCTGATACCGATACGTTCCGTCACAGATTATATAAAACTAAACTTCCGTGCATGGCACGCGATGTTGCCAAAATGATAAACATTCGTCATAACATTATATGATGACCATTTCACAGAATGAAATATCCTCTGAATATAAATACTACGCAACAATTATTTTTATGAGTAAAAATATAATGTATACAACATATAAATGACTTATCAATTAGGTATCATAAATGACCTATGAAATGGACTGTGATGCTAAAAAGCAAGTTGCTAAAAGCTTTGTTCACTTTATTTCCAATTAAAATTTGCACTCAAACAAAATAAGTGAAAAGAAATAAACTTAAGTGATTAAAATAAGTAAAAATTCTGTTCAAATAGTTACTTATACCTACTTAATATAGACTGTCTAGACATCTCTTATTGTCACAATGTATAAAATATTTCCTTTGCGAAATCAAACGCCTATTCATTTTGTCCTTATAATTAAATATAAGAAAATATGTATATTGAAAGTTAGGTAATATTTATATTAGAGGATACGGCGTCAAGATTTTAAAATTTACACATATATGCAATTGATTGTATCCCAAGAACTAACTCAGCCAGAGTGACGGAAGGTTGGATAACGTAATGCGACGCTGTGCTACTGTGACGACAACATAGCCACAAGTAAATATACGAATATTATAAATGCGAAAGGTGGATGTGAGGAAGAATGTGTGTGAAGATGTTTGTTTCACGTAATATCTACAAACTAAAGATAATATTTCGATGAAAGGATGGATAGGATTTTTTTTTTTTAATTCGCCTAAAATAGCACTTAGGGTAGTTTTATGTCGAAATTCCCAAGGGATCAAAGCCGGGCAGGATTAGTGCGTATATATAACATGGAAAAACGCGCATCGGCGCGCTGCAATACTGCTTTGTCGCTGACGTAGGAACCGGATAAAGTTTAGGAAATGGGGTCGAATTCAGTTTACACTTTACAGCGAGGTGGAGGTATTTCGCATCATCAATTGGGTCAAAACTTCACTGCGGATGTGAACTCGTATACTGCATATTGCAATGGGCTGATTAAAATGTTTTCCAACTTTGCTAACTTGAGTTTCGTTTATATAAATTTGGCATTGATTTAAAACAGATTTTCATAACCTTTTCACATTAATTTCCCAGCGTGAGCAAATATTTATACCAGTGATCACAAATGTCTGCGGACAGACAAATGTCTGCGGTTCTGGGCGTGTCGTATTTATCCGTTTCTCTATTTGTGTCCATCGGACTCACGACAAAAAATTGTGTGGGCCGTTGAGTGTTATCCATTAAAATGTGTGTACTTTCGGAATCGAAAATATATCATGTTTAATGTTCATGTCAAATATAAACATTTTCATTTTATATAGGTGTCATATCAAATCATAAATAACTCCTGATCAATTTACAGAAATCCCCGCGCCTCCTTCGGCTTTTACGACTTCACCGAAACCTTTGGACAATGAAACCATTAAGAAAAAAGGTAGGTATATATTTACACATAAAAACATTTTTAATGTTTATTTCCTAACTTTTATATCTTTGCTATATAACAAAGATATGTTTGGTATTTATTGTATTATACTCCTTTACCGTATTAATTCTAATACATATGTAATAAAATTACATCTATACATCTGTCTGCTAATCTAACTCTATAATATAATGATATTAGGGTTATATTTGCTCAATCAATTTATAATTAGGTGCATGGAAAATTGCATGTTGTATGGCTTCTACACACTTTCCTACACAAATAGGCAATGTACGATATATTCGCTATAACCATAGGCACATAGCGTAACATACGTAATAGTAATATCATTTTCTCATTCTGAGCTTTACCGGTTACTTCCTCAACCGTTAAGAGCCGGAGCCCAGGGTTCGCTGTCTGCACTTTAATATGGTATAATATATCAACAGATACTAACCGAGATCAGAGGAACGACGCAATCAGCTCGAACTTCCACGGAGGATTCGTGCATAGTTTGGGATTTGGTAAGATATTTTCATTTCTCTAAATAAGTGTGATGGTGGTAAAAATGCGTCGATTTATTTCTTTATACCGATATAGAAGTTGCCATTTGTTTATTTGAATGCGTAAAATAGTTTCATATTGCAAAAAATATTTCTATGTAGCTTCATTCACGAGTACTATACAACGGAATTAACTTAAAAAACCTATCTGCTTTTTCATGTTGCCTTCCCTTATTACATAGTATTATAACATTTATTTATACAACGTTATACCGAGTAAAATATGAATTAGAAATGAAACAATTCCGTGACGACAGGTAGAGCTGTTGCCAAAATTCCTAAATTCTTCAATTTACATTCGAAATGAAGTCTCCAAAACTCTGCCAAATATTTAATTATTTCCTATAATTTTCAAATGGCGATTTTGTTTCAGATTTCGGCGAAAGTGATTCGGCATATCGAAGCAAGGAATCTGTTCTACCTTGCGTTTTAATTTTACATTTAGTTATATTATTAAAACACATTTTCTATTCCTGATAAACACAATTAATTCGTCTAAAGTACATAATGATTTAATTTTACTGAATCTTTTTATATTACATGGACTGGACAATAACATTTCTTTTTATGAATTTGTGACAGCAACCTACAATAGTATCTTTTAGCTTTGAGTACTAAATCAAATTATTTGTTTAAGACTTCAGAAGTAAACATTTTAATGTCAGTAAAATAAATTCAAACAAATTTGATTTTATTTCCTTTCATCTTTATACGAGTCAAGATATTTACTTTTATGTTTTAGGAATGCCTAATGATTTGTTTGTTAAGTAGGTATATGTTTAGTTTAGTGATATGACATGAACATCATTTCGGTAGGTACATTACCTACACAACTTTTCTACTACATCGATTTTGTATAAAGACGCCTAATTAGATATTAATATATGGTGACTTGTCCACTTTGAAACTTGGTAGAAACTTTCCAATCAAATGATTTAGATTTGATGTATACGGTAATGAAGTGTAATTATACGTAATCTACTCTGCTTTAGTAGATAATGTGAATATTATGTTCGACAAAAGCAAAAGGCAATTATGTACATTTTTTATTGATATTTAATATTAGCCAACATTGAAATTTCAACTAATAGGTATAATATGACATTTCATAATTTACTCAACTCAACTGCTACAAATGGGACTGCCAAATAAATGTGTAAATTAAAAATAAAATTAATGCTTAAAAAAAAATATTTTATTTCACCAGCCTTTTTTTACTCGTGCCTTCGTTGCTAGTTTGTTTGCCAATGTACCTGAGTATTGACTCAGATATGCAATATTGTATAATCCAAAGACCTGGTAGAATAAACTATGCTGCTAAAAAATTACAAACCTAGATGAAAATGGTCAGCATGTATATGCTAAGAAAGTAATTTGAAAAAATCCCAAGTAATATTATTTATAAATGCGAGTAAGTTTGTTTGTTACCTCTTCACGAATTATCTACTGGACTCATTGTTATGAAATTTAGTACACGGGTAGAAAATAACCTGGAATAACACATAGGGTACTTTTTATCCCGAAATTCCCACGGGAGCGAAGCCTCGGGGCGCTGCTAGTAACACATAAATCCACAATAAATTACGCTAAGTCCTTTAAGCTTGTATAGAAAATAATCGACATTATTATTATAAATAATTTATCACCAATACATAATGTATTATTCACTTTTGTACTAATATCAGAAAAATATCTATACAGAACTCAATAATGTTGTGATGTAATAAATTTATTCAGCATATAGTATACCTGCCAACTACTCATCAATCATCTCTGCCGTTGCGTTCAGGGTTGTGAAGCCGCAAAGCCCAGGCTCAGCGTAAAAATCTCTTAAAATTTTGAAGATACGACTGTGATTTTATACATACCTGCCAAGTACTATCATAGTTTATTTCATCAGCACAATAGCATGGAGTTATCGAGGTTCTACAATAGAGTCGCAGCGACAGGAAATATTAGCATACGTAAAACTTCTTAAGAATTTCGAAATAACGTTTTAAAATGCTCCGCAAGAGCTGCATTGTGTGTACAGAAAGCGACGCAAGTTCCGTAAAAATATTTAACTTATATATTACTAGCGGCCCGTCCCGGCTTTGTTCGGCTACTATACCAATTACAACCATCCTTAGCAATCACACTATATATATATATTTATTAAAAAAATCGTCATCAACCGTATTTAAATCCATTGCGTAGTTTTAAAGGTTGAAAAACATTAAATGCATAGGGACAGACAACGGGAAGAGACTTTGTTTTATTGAAGAAATAAAGCTTGAATGTTTCACAAATGCAATATTATCTAATGTTTACTGTAAGTTACCTTCGTATCAATGTGCAGGGAGCACACATGGCCTGAGAGCATGCGAGAAGACAGTGATGAGTACAGAGGAGGCGAGTGAGGTTTGTCAGGACGAGGTCATCAGATCGTGACAAGTAGAAATCTGTCTGGCGTTATAATATGTATGTAAGTATAATATACTGTAAGACTATATCCTATAATTGTCTCATAAAAGCCTCTCCTGTAGTGGTCCTTTTCTGGGGCGAGAATCCACACCCCTTAATAAACGTTTCATATCCATAAATAGATATTCTATCTGGGTCTAATTATGTAGATTCAAAATTAAACTAGCAATTGCAACTTGTAAAGTCATATAGCGTTTGTTCTATTTAAATTCGATAATTGAAATAATTCATTTAAAGAATGTATAAAGGAAGGAATGGAAAGGATACGCTTTTAAAATGCAAAAACTTTCTAGTCGCGCAAACCAACATAAGTGGTAATATAAATTGAAGATATCAGATGCATTTAGTATTGATTTTTTCAGTCGATAAAACAATGTTTTTTATAAATGTTTCCTTCCTTCTCTTTTTCATTATATAATCAATGATTCTATATTCATTCAGTCACTATAATGTATTTTGGACATTCATTTATTTTAGCAGTTATTTACTAATGTGATGCAACTTAAAACTACTAACAAGGAGCTATTTGTATGGAGAAATGTAAATGCCTCTTCCTGCTCACATCCGCGATAAACAGTATTTATTTTGCCGCGGTTAAATTAAGTACAAGTGTTGCAAACAGCACTTGCGTAAGTTAAAAGTAAAGTATGTTTACTCCACCTTCCTTTAACTCGTGACAAATCACGTTCTTTATTATTTTCTAACAGTAGAATAAAACTAGTGTATTATTCTTATCGAATTTTCTAGTTTATATATACAAAAATGCATTGAAAGTTAATTCGTAAATTGAAAAGTTAAATTCTATATTTATATCATAAAAAAATTGATGATAAATTGAGTTTTTTTTTACGAATATTTACCACTTCGTATTTGTCGTAGGTACGTGGCGAATAAAATCTTCGAAAGCTAATTGGGAACAATGCATTACCACAGAAAGTTGCAGGCGTTCTGTCGTAAAATTACTTCAATATTTTAACGTTTATTTTTACATGGACCTCAAGCGAAAATACAGCTGCAACTGAGATCTAGGAGAGAGACCTGCATTTATGTATCATGGTTACAGTATTCTTATTTACAAAATTGATACAATAAAATAATATTGAATGGGTAGTATAGATTTTATTGAAATTGTTCGTGCATTTAACTAAAATATATTGGTAGCCTAAATACATTGTCGAATATATTTTTGCATAATATGAGAAACTAATTGCTAATTTCGAAATTGATTGGCGGAATTTGAAACAAGCTTCATCCGGACACCTATCATATAATGTATTAAATTAACATAATCGGAAACTGTTGAAACATCTAAGTTGATTAACAGATATGTGTATTACAAACAATTAACACAGTCACTGCATGGTAGGTATTTCATGAAACCAGTCCCACATATAGCAGTATATCACTGGAAAGATGTTACACGTCAAGGCTGTATTGACGTGTTTCATTAGTAGGAACCGTGGAAAGTGCACTGCCCCTTTACTATCCGGACGAATCGATACGTTACTTAGTAATTTACTGCATTCGAGTTTTATACCAGTGAATTTTCAATCGAGCTAAGGTGCCAATCTCACAAATTCGTGCAATCACAAGCTTTATTAGCGCCACGATAGGTGCTATTCTTGCGTTTCAAAGTTGCACATAGTTTTATTATGTAGGAACGCGGTAGGAGCAAAACGTGGCTTAAAAACACAGCTGGAAATGCCATCCCCCTGTTCCACAGTGAAAATAATTTGGTCAACATTCATGTTAAAATGTGGATGTGATTGGATTTTTGAATTCGTGTAAATTAGCTCCAAATATGTTAGGGATATAAAAGTGGCCAAAATTAGCCTTTCTATGTTTCAAAGCTTTAGCTCGTAATATTATAGCAGGTATTAATAAAGAATGACAAGGAAAATATCCAACGTTGCAATCATTTTTAAAAGTAATTTTCTTGTCTCAGGTTAATATGTCAATAACAGTGACGCCCTCGCCGCGTCCTGTAAATTTGTTACCTACTCTGTAGAATCTAGCATGCGTGACAGTAAATGTAGCTCTGACAGTCGTAAAACTACTGACAAGTTTCGAATCATTTGAGTGGCATTTGGTTGGTACCGTATTCTTATTTTAGAAAGTAAGAACCTATGCAAGTTACTTTACTACCTGATTTTGATGTTTATTAATATTTCGCTCGTATAGTTAATAGTGGTTCAGTTGTAGAATTAGGTACATTACATATTGATTGGAATAACTTCTTAGTTAACTTGAACAAAACCATATCTTGATTTATGAATTTTTCTTAAGTAGATAGATGAATACGTCAAAATCTTTGACATTGTCTTACATAGGAGTGGTGTCTTATGTGAATGCATTTATAAATTTATTATTATTTTATCAGTAAGATTTAGTATTTTATTAGTTCCCATTAAAATATAATTGAAGCGTGTTTTGACCTCAAGATTTGTGACATCATGTCGTTTCCACGGTTATAAAAAGCATATATTTTTTCTTTTTAACACTGTATCTGATTTCACTTGTTGGCAACTGCTCTTTACTAATATATATCGTGGAATTCAATAGGAATATCAAATGAGATCTGTCCTCAATATCTAAACATGGTAGGTATTTAAAGTATACTGGTAACAAGCGAAAACGAATGAACACCTAATTTACGAGAATTTTACTACGATATCGACTGGTTATTTTAAACAAAGATTAAAAGCACACCAGCAATGCAATTTTAAAATGTATATAATAAAATTCAAAGGCAGTAGGTAGTCAGATTTAAATTACAATAGTACGGATTTATTCGGCTTTGTGTATAATAGGATTTTGTACGAATTTTATTGGATACTCTGTAAAGCAATCATTTGTTAGCGTTTCCACGCGCACATTTTAAATATAAATCTATATCAAATTAACGACTGAATTTTAAATGATATCTAATAATTAATTATTTTATTCTCAGAATATTGAGACCTTTTATAGTCCTGTCCAATATGAAGTCCGTTTTTTCATACGAAACCTATTACAGTAGGTAAGTACTTATTGTTTAAAATAAATCAGGCTTTGGTTTCCATTTCCTTCAAAGTCTACAGTAATTTTCTATGTAAGTTCCTATCTATAATTTATATTACTATACAATCAATAAAACCCATGGTAAGATTGATTATATAACAAGTGGGTTGCGCCGTCAACTTTAATGTGCAAAAAAACGTAAAGTACGCCATTTTGTGCAAATGTTAGCAGTGTGCACGTTAAAATCAACGTCAAAGTTGATAATGCAACTCACCCTAAGACAGAACCGCGCGCGCCATTTCTAAATCCATAGATTTAGAAAGCAAGTAGTAAGTTAGTCTTAGGGCATACCCTAAGAATTATAGGAAGAAACAATCTGTATTGCAGACAACGTCAAAATAACGCATCTGTGATTTTATCTTTATTATTCAACTTATTACAACAACAAAAATTCTAAGAAATTCATCATTTCGATAAAACATTATTTTTCTAAGAACTAAATTCGGTATAGTACGCAAGTATTTACTACTATTTGTCATCAGTAACATGTTAGTAGTACAAGTAAATAAAAATGACTAATGTTCGTCTATGGAAATATACGACGCGTAATTTAATTATCGCCTGATTACGATCACAATGGGCAATTTCTTTCTAACTAGTTCAGTGACGTTAGTGTTCAAACTGTGGTAGAGTGCAAAGGTATTCTTATATTTTTCCAAGAGCGGTCATAAGTAATCTGGATAATATCTAATTTTGTCAAAATGCCATTTTTATTTATTTTTAAAAATACAAAAATAATTGATACTAAACTAAACTATAAAATAAATAAAAAAATATAAAATTAACGAAATCAATCACAAATGCCCGCAACCACAAATATACCCGGTGTAAAAGTGGCCATTACCCTCGCTGTGTCCTCCTTTTTTGGAAGTCAGTTGAAAAACAATATATAAAACAATCATAGTACAACTACTGCCATTAAATTATACAGACTCAAAGTTTTTACTCACTATAGTTTTAAAATCAAGAAAACAAATGATGTCTTATAAACCAACGCGCAAAAACCACTAACTACTTATCTATTATGTACTTTTTGATAAGGTTCGAATGTGTTAAAAGTATTACTATTATAAATTACTAGATGTTGCCCGGCGCTTCGATCCCGTGGTAATTTTGATACAAAATATAGCCTATAACAGTCTTGTATAAAATGTACCTTTCTAATGGTGAAAGAATTTTTGAAATCGGTTCAGTAGTTTCGGAGATTACCCGCCTCAAACATACAAACTCACAAAGTCACAAACTCACAAATGCTTCCCTCTTTATAATAATAGTACGTATAGATTAGAATAGTAAACAATTATGAATAACGATAGTGTTATGATTCAATTGTCTTCATCACACATTTATCACCTACTTTATAAAGGATCTCAGTATTTTTCGATTCATTATTGCACGTAGCGTTGATCTGCTCAGACCTATTTACAAAATTTTGTTTATTTTAATTTTATTTACAAAATGTATAATAATAATCTCATTGTGTATGGAGATCAGACAGTGCAAGTGCCCGCTCATTTGAACTTCGGAAAATTCATGCTAGACAAGTTACGTCTGTACAAAAATGAAATCGCTCTCGTAAGTATTCTATTTCCATTCCATTTAAACCATGAATTAAGTTTCATATTAAATAAAATGAATCAGTATGTATTTAATCAAAATCTAATCCATTCCTAGTAAGATTCATTTATAACAATGCTTGTCAAATGTAACTAATATCCCACACACTATAGTAGTTGCTTATCAGCTATTTAAAATACATAAACTTTGATAAAGAAATTCATATTAACATGACCCTAACGTAATGAGATGAAAAAATATCATTAATTAAAAGTAGTAATATTATAGGAAAACGCAGACACCCATGAGACATTAACCTATGAGGAGCTAACTCAATACGCAGTCGGCCTGTCCTGTGCTCTAAAGAAACTAGGGGTAGGTTTAGGAGACACGGTGGCCTTGGGCTCTGAGAAGCGCCTTGAGTTCGTGCCATCAGCCTTGGCAATCATCTTCACGGGCGCTACATACACGCCGTATGACTTGAAGAGTGGCAGAGGTACAATCGCTTATTACTTTATTGGTTGACTAGTTACAAACTGGGCTAAGCTAAGCCCCGTTGGTATTTCAAGTATAGCAGAATTTAGTCATCGTACTTATTATGAATCTTATCGTAATAAGTATCGACCCCTTATAAAGTGGGATAAGGGTAGGTGTGCTAGGGGTCAAAATGAAAATGAAAATCAAATCATTTATTCAGAAATTAGGCCTTCACAGGCACTTTTTCACGTCATATTCTAAATTAAATGATGTTTACCAAAGCTACAAACTACTAGCATTTCGGAACGACCACTGCTGAGAAGAAATGCCGAAAGAAACTAATTCAAACAGTGTTGGTCCCTATTATGCCAGAAGGGCTTACAATTTTTCAAATATAAATTTATGTATAATTTTTTATCAGTAATATAATAATGTAAGTACGCAATGAAGTACATGGTCAAAAGGTATACTGAAACATATTATGATTGTGATCAAGTGCTGATGAAAGGAAAATGTATATATATGTATATACATACGCGTAGGATATGCTATTCTGTAATATTGTGCACGTATACAAAATTTCATCGAAATCCGTTCAGAAAACTTTGCGAGAAAGAGTAAACATATATTTTCATTATCAGATTCAATTTTTCTTTTTTATATATGAAAAGTCCCAAATCGTTTTTGAAAACAAGCAACGTCATAGAAATATAATGATAGTGAAATATTTTTTTTATTATATATATTTTTAGATAGATTATTTTACATAGTCAAAACACAATTTTTGCATGTTTACAAATTGGTCTGAGTTATATAGTCTGCTTAATATTAAACACATTTGAAAGCGCTTTGATATTTTCCAGCGATACTCAAACACAAACTGAGCATCACGAAGCCGAAATATTTTATCTGCACCAATTTATTTTGGAATACATACGAGGATTTGTTGAAAACATTTGACTGCATAAAACATTTTATAACTTTGGATGAAAAAACGGACAGTTTGATTTCTGTGAAGAGTATTTTGTCCCATGTGGATGTGAATAATTTTGAGCCGGAGAGGGTCCGCGGCCAAGATGATGTGGCCTTTGTATTGTATTCTTCTGGCACCACTGGTATGCCTAAAGGAGTTCAGCTGACACACCTTAATTGTATACTGAACAGTTTACCACACGAGTAAGTACCAAACATAAGTATTATTTTTTCGCATATTTTTATTATTATTTTATTTCCTCGCAGGATTCTGCTAGGTAATAAAATAATAATAAAAACAAAGCTGGTGCTAATCAGTACCAACTTTGTTTCACATACAACATACTACTTATACAAGATAGTTTTTCACATGATAGCTAGATAAAAATGATTATTGAAGTGTTTATTATATAATACATATTTTTACTGGCTTTTGCCCTTGGTTTCGCCCATACGAATTTCCCACTTACCATAATATCCTATATATCCTTCTTCGCGTTCCTCGTTATTTACGCGAAATTTCTTCACCTGTATGGTTGTTGCTGGTTAATAAGTAACTGCTATATGAATGTGGTTTGTGGCATGTTTTTTGTATCTTTGTATCAGTAATATTAATCCTACTATACAGCAATGTAATTAAGGGTATTTTAAATAAGCCCACATCTCTTTTACATAATTTTGTGCAATTAAGTTTTCATAAATATATAACACATCAGGTTAATTTCTTAGCTTCCAAGACAGCTCGTTAGCGACTGGCTTCGTGTACGGGGAGTGGTATCATAATTACGACACTTTCATGACGTATAAATTCCTCTCGGCCGGTCGGAAAATGGTGTACATTAACGAACCGACACTCGACGGCTTCCTCCGATGTGTTGACGAATGCAAGGTAATGTATTAAATTAATTTAAGAGTAAATAGTTTCGATCGTCATTTTTTATTTTTTTATTTATTTTGCTCATGTGAAGTGCAAGGCGCCTCCGCCAAGGGACACTATCACATTTTTATTAATTTCTTTTTATTTATTAGCGAAAAATAAAGTAAAGAATTCATCTTAACAAACTATATTAGGTACACTAAGTAAAAGATTTGATTTTATTAGAAAATATCACAGTTTTCCCTTACACAATGTAACCACAATTTACTACGCAGATTTCGCAATATTGCAATACTAACAAAGTAGTATTACAAATTCTACGATAGCATCTGTCTCATCTAAGCATCATCCCATTTCTCTATAGACCATCGAAGCCCAGGGTCCGCTATAAGCATACTTTATAAAGATGACTATTGTAGTCGCCTTACAGACGTAGAGGATTTGAATAAATAAAATAATTCAAAATAAATAAATTACAAATTACAGGTAAACGTCGCAATGATAGTACCCTCCCTTGTTGGGTTCTGTTCAAAAGCTGAAAACATTAGTCGATACAATCTGGAATCTCTCAAAATTGTGTACTCGCGTTCGTCACCTCTCCATATCAAGACTATAGAAAATGTAAAAAGACGGTAGGTTTTCATTACGATAATTTTAAATAGTATCAATAAATAAATAATATCAATAGAGATTAGGGAGAACAAAGACTTTCAACATTGCACGGAAAGAAATAGGAAAGTTATTCGGAAATTCCCAAAATTAAATCCTCAAGTTTCCGAGCAATATTCGAAGAATTTTTTTACTTACAATCTATATAAACTTCTGTGAACAAATAATTTTTCAGGAGAAGACTTTAACCTAATAAAAAAAATTATACGTAAACACAAGCATAACTATGAACAGTATATCCTTTTTCAGGTTTCCTAATCTCCAGAATATTCTACAAGGGTACGGAATGACTGAATGCGGTGAACCCACGTCTGAAAGCTGGGGTACTAAAGGACCAAGACCCGGCAGCGTGGGCATGCCATCTCCAGGCCTTATCATTAAAGTAAGTTTTACGTTTGCGATAGAAAATGTAAACATATTAGCAAAAGTTCCATAACTATATACAATTTATTTGTATATAATTTGTATTTTAGTGTAATGATGCCATAAATGAATTTATTTTTTTATTGTACTAAATATCAATATAAATATATATCAATACATTTAGTACAAATTAATTTATGGCAATTACTTTTAGTATTGAAAATTTTAAATGTTAGTTCATATTAAAAAATACAAATATTTACAGAAAAAATATTACGATCGAAAATACCTACTTCTGTTAACCAATTTTTTAAATTCAATCTTTGACCGTCTATGTAGTAGGTACATCAAAGTAAAACATAATATCCTCAATATGCATAATCGAAATATTCTATTTTTAGATCGTGGATCCACAAACAAATGAAATAGTGGGGCCAAATACACAGGGAGAAATCCGCGTTGCTGGCCCAGTATTTATGAAAGGCTATATAGGAATCGATCCGGCAACGTATTTGGATGAACAGGGATTTTTCAAAACCGGCGACCTCGGATATTATGATGAAGACAAATACTTTTTCATTGTGGACAGAATGAAGGAAATTATCGTGTACGATGGGTATAAGGTAACCTAGTAATTTGAGAGAGATTTCGCCCATAACGTTGATCCCGTGATCTATGCCCGAAATCTGGCTGAAAATTGAATTCGGGATAAAATTAATATTTTTGTAAATCAAATTATCAAATGTATATCCAAATTACATATCAACAATTATATAATTGTTGATATGTAATTTGATATACATTTGTGATATACTGTTGTTTCTTGTAATTCCTTCTCTACATAATAATATTATTATGTAGAGAAGGAATTACAAGAACTTGTCCCAAAATCCTAAAATTACACTTTTTAATTTCACACAGAAATTCTGGTGACAATGACAATAATATCTGATCACTAGACTAAAATAATAACTTTTCCTCCTATAATAAACAAGAACACCCCATTAATATGCCAGAATAGGGCGTGGTGTTAGCAAGCCATACCGTGCGAGTTAGCCACAATGCCAAATGGATTACGAAGTCACGCCTGGCGTCTGGAACTCCGTCACTGCAAGTTGACTGTCGTAAATAGAGCTACCTTGTATGCAGGCATCCCATATGAAGCTATTGGTGACGGTTATCTACTGTCTTCGCTTGGATACTGATTATATAATACTTCTAACAGCTTTATATGTATTATATATATCAACTAGCAACTTTTTATCTTCTAGCAAACTGTGTTTCTAGTACTTTTAGCAAATTATTTTCTAAACCTACTAAAAATTAATATTTAGTAAATGATAAAAAGTAGTAAATTAAGTACCTCAATTTTCAACTTCTCCAAAAATTAAATATCAGGCCGATTACTTCAATTTCAAGAATAGGTATAGTCCTACTCTCCCTCTCTCTATCTTCGCATCTTCTCGGTTGTGATTGGGGCTGTGATACTGCGAAGCGGGATCAGTGGAAATGCAATCTTAATTTTTTAAAGATTTGGCTCGAATTTTGCCTGCCTGACGTCAACCCTCTTTGGGAATGCAGAATTTCCAGCTATATATATTTTATGTCATTTATAAGTCGCCCTGTATGATATCAATTAGAAGATATGGAGTAGTTCTATTCTAAGGCTGAACCACAAACTTCCTTGCCACCAATATTTATTAAAAACTATTTAATTTGTATCCCAGGTCGCCCCACTAGAGCTGGAGTCTATACTGCTGGCGCATCCTAAAGTCCTAGAAGCAGCTGTCGTGGGCAAGATAGTTCCAGATTTTGGTGAGGAACCCACGGCGTTTGTGGTGAAACAACCGGGAGTCGACGTCACCGAGACGGAACTAGTGGATTATGTGGCAGCTGAGGTATTTAGCCATGTTTGTGTGTTTTCTTAAAATCCAAAGATACCTTCAGTATTAGAGTCCAAAATCGAATACAAACATTAAACGTGCGTAGAAAAAAATCTCCACAAAATAAGAAATAAAATAAGTAATTTCTAAAAATTTCATTTTTGCTACAATCTTTTATAGTTGTCGGAGACATCTTATTGCATTTAATATGTCACAAAAAAATCATGTTCGTGCAGTAAAGTTGAGTTCCCACATCTGGAACTGTTAGTGGATGCACTATCAGGTCATGCGTATCATAATAATGCATTGTCATCCAAACTAAACGCGTGTACAAAATTTCAGCTCAATCGTTGAAGATATCTGCTTCAAACTTGAGTTGCAAGATTCCAGCCGAGATATAGGGACATAGCGACATACCTTGAAGTTAAATTAAAGTTATATAATATAATGAAATAAATAATATACCTAATGACCTCTCTCAATTTTCGTGTTCGCAATTTCGTTGTGATGCCGTAAAACACGGGGTTATTATAAAAATATCTAAAACTTTTAAAGATGCCTATGTCATCATTTAGCCTATGATGACATAACAACTGGAGTAAAATACCAACAAAACAAATGGGATACAATTTTTTATAATTAAGTACGGCTATTCTAGGATCGAAAATTGATGGTTAAGTAACAATTGTAAATACCTGCCATCTTGTATTATTAGTCAGTATTAAAGAACTGTAAATAGTCAAAATAGATACCGAGGTCGATAGCCAAAGTATGTTGGGTCTTTCTGTAAAAGACGTGTATTATAAACTGCGATAGTGACATAGCAATCTTTAGCTTAAAGTATGCTTTAACTTTTTTGAATATTATCTGGTACCAGAGCCATAAGGTAAATAGTGATAAACAGCGATGATATACAAAATATTTCCTATCTCTGATGTTCCATTGATAGATTCTATACCGAAATTGATCAGTATTTAGTATTTAGAACTTTATTATTTCATTCACTTAGAAGAAAACAGACGGATTAAGTATATATCGAGCCCCTACATTTTATTATTTCCAAATAAAACACTAAGCACATTAAGTGGCTGAAAACGAAATTAGTTTCAGAGTGAAAGAGCTTAAACGCGATTATGATGTGGTAACTCATTTCGTAATACCCTTGCATAAACGAGCGATAGTAGGTACAGTCAACAATGTAATTATAATTCGGTCAAAATCTATAATTATATGTATAAAATACTAATTTGTATGACGATGATTATTATGAAAGCGGTGGTGGTCGAGTGATTAAGACCGCCACCTGAGATCGAAATGTCCCAGATTCGAACCCTACTCGTGCCATATGAGTTTATATACCTATCTGACTCATTGACCACCAGTTTCTTCCGGTGAAGTAAGACATCGTGAGTAAACCTGCACACTGGTTCACAGTTTTAGTATACTAGTGTGTACGCGACTACTTGCCACTAGATGTCGGTGAATAAAATCTGACATCAGTGTTAGCAATTACACACTCAATAAGAAAGAAACAAGATCACAAAAGCATTTAAATTTTTGATTTGTGTAATGCGGTAAACATTATCATATTGTGTTTTTTTTTTAATTTGCGTAGAATGCAGACTTTAAAAAATGTGGGGTTTAAAAACCATTCAGCTTCATAGTGATCCAACGTAATACGCAATCGTCTACGTGTGACCTGGATACCTAATCGTGTCGTTGGCTATACCTACCCAAATATATCTAGATATAGATTATCATCAACGTAGCTGCCAAATCCAATCCTGTATACGTTATAGCCATTTCCATCCGATAATCTGGCTAACATCTGTTATCGATATGCCAAACATTTCAAATAAACAGTGTGAAGTCTGCTATCCTGTTTATTGGACAAGTGAGACGGGTGACGTGACGCTGATAACGTAATTTAGCTAACTACTTATATAATACGTAATAGTAGTATTTATCTACCATCAGGCAGATTCGTTGTAAAACGCTGTCCCCGGGCTTCGCGGCGTCACAGTCTCGAACGGAAGGTATTACACGTCGATGAGAGAGTTGATACTAACAGATAAATATATCGAGTATTCCATAACTGAAGTATGTTTTAAATTATGATAATGTGTATAGCTATACATAGTGTATTTATTTATATACCTTGTGATTCTCATTATATCTATATGCTATACAAATTCACTCATCATAAAAATTCCTCAGGTATCACCATACATGCAACTTCGTGGAGGAGTCAGGTTCATCGATAAAATACCAAGAAACACCAGAGGGAAGGTCCTCCGACGCAACCTCAGAGAAATATTGAATGGAGGAATCAATTTTAATTCATAATGAATTGACTCATTAAGAAAATAATTACCGAAGCTTATCAAAACAATTCTCACATTATAAATTGTCAGTCTCTTTGTTATGACGCAGTTATTGCCCGACATAAATATTTCTACTGCTAAAGTTGAATAAACGCTAAATTGGTGTTTACTTGTAATTAACTTTTGTAATTATTTAATTGCTTCATTATTATTTTACTTACTTTACCTAGTGCTAACCTGACTCACTAGTACTTACGCTAGTAAGTTATAAATAACAACTTATGGCGGTCAAATTGTTGATGTAGATATTTTGATAAGTTTAATTCACATCACATTAGCAAAAGATGAATGAATCACGAAAATAAAACTAACAAGATTGGTCGTCGATGACGACGACTTCAAAAGGTGATTAAGCTAATGAACTAACAACCCATAGATTAAAGTTAGTAAATTAAAGAAGCACCTCATTTTTTCGGTGACCACACATGTCGACAAATGTCCAATGCTGAAATGGTGAAAAAAAAAATTAGTTTTTTTTTCGGGTTCAATATCAAACTAGCTTTTGCCGCGGCTTCGCTGCGTTTATTTCGTGTCTATTATTTATATCTCGAGTTCTGAGTAACGTATCGCAATGAAACATATATCATGTTTTGAAACCTTTCGCTGTACAACTGTAAAAACCGCATTCATCCATACAGTAGTTTTTGCCTGATGTGGGAACAAACATACAGGCAGAAAGACAAACATTAAAAAAATGTTTTGGCTTCTATTATTCCCTCATAATTATTTTTCTTTATTATATCCTATTACATACAGGCTCACTTACAATTTTATTATAATTGTACCCATCCATGATTTGTGATTTGTGATTTGTCCTAATATATTTATTTATTTTATTTATTTATTTATCCATACATATACATAGATTTGATTTTTTATGCTATTTGTAATATTATAGGTAGATGTTTGCTAGAAAATAATTTTCAATAAACAATACACCCTCAGATTTAGGTCATAACTCGTGGGTAGATTTATAGAAAATTATTATGAATACCTAGTGCGAAAATACATTTTACGCAAAATGACACAATGTGACCTTTACTTTTAACGCTACGCATTTCAATAAAAAATACCTACTTCTGAGTAGTGTTACATATAAATACTATTTCGACATTAACAAATCCTTATTGTGAACTGGAATTTGCCCACGACTTTGTATCCGTGGAATTTACAATTCTTAGCAGGGAGTTTCGAGCATTGTAAGTATATATTTTGCACCCACATAGCATTCTCTGTACGACCCAAAGGTTGACTGTTAGATAACGATACTTTTACAAATTGTGCTGTGCAATAAAGTTTAAAATATATAAATCACAACTATAAAAACAACATCACATCAATTTTTCCTTTACCGTGATTCACACGCAAACATAAAGAAAAATCTCATACAATTCTTAAACATTATTTTAAGTAAGTATAATATAGAGGCATAGACTTGGGTACAGTTTTATCAAGTACTAGATGCTGCAAGAGCACGGCCCAGGGCAAACGAAAAACCTACGGCTCTTTCCAATTCTTCAATCATTTAGGTAATTTTGGTGTTTGTTTGGTTCGGAAATGAAAGAAGAAAAAACCAAAACTTATATAATACGTATAGAGATTGATCTACGGTCAAAAACAGATCATCTTCCATACAGCAGGGTTATTTTTTGATCGAGTGTTCTGTATTAGACTTACGGTCATCTTTCTGTCGTCTTATAATTTCAGACGACGCAATGTTTATTTCGTCTTCAGCTCTTACGACCCTCAGGAGAAAAGACAAAGTGAAGTGACGAATTCTACTAACAATTTTTTATTTATATCTGTAATCAAAATAAAATGGTAATTAAATAACCATGTACATTCCAGCGCATTTTATCCAAAATTGTCCTATTCTATATAATACTACTATTTGCATTAGCATTTTTTTAATGAAACTCTTTACATTTAAATTGACTGGTTCTACCTCAGAGCAATTTAGCCGTACCTCTTCCAGAATAGTCCCTCCGGCCTGTAATAGGTACCTACAAGGTCTGAGCAGACGAAGTACTTTATAATAGCGGATCAATTGCCAAAAATATGATATTCTTCAAGATTTTCTTATTCTAAAAACACACGACTAAAGATCGCATATCGTGTGTGTTGACCCAGCAGTAAATGTTTTACGAACCTTCAAGATTTAAGTCCACCGGCGCAGCGCAGCGCAAATAAAGTGCCTCGTCTGCACTGGCCTTAGAAGGAAATCGAGTTAAACAGGCGTGATTGACTTAATTGTGGTAAAGCTTTATTTCCGAGATTAAAGAATTCGCTTTGAGGGCCGAAGTAACTAGATTACTCGCGCTAGAAAACAGGGACGGAAAGCGAAAATTAGAAAGTGCCAGCGAACAAAACAATATATTTTTAATTTCTCGTCGTCTTTTTATTAAGTTTTAATTAATATTAGTTTGCTTCAATTTACTTCTTTTTACATATAAATAAATTAAAAAATCTAATCGTTATTCAGATAACAATATACTGCATTAGGCAACATAGCGACCTCTAGAGGTAGCCTACTTCGTCTCGATGCTTACTGAAAAAAATCTCTGTATAAGGATTTTCGTACGCAACTATATACTCCTAGTGTATACATTTAAAAAAATATATGCTTTTAAATATTTTATACACCCTCACCAATCAAACCATACGCTTCACAGTGATATTTGTGGTATTTTCCCACCACATTTAATATTTCCGATGCGGAAAATAGAGGCGAAGACTTCATTAATTTGCCACTTTGAAAATTGAATCACTTAATAGCGACGCCAGGGTAAGCGAGAACGCATTGGCAGCCTCGTAATTGCGGGAACACCTTTGAAACGCTGGAATGAGGCAATTAAGTCCCTTCATTGGAGTGTTTACCCTGATTTTTATAACTATTCCCTGTCTGTGTGTTACATGAATCTAATTTTACGAGATGACACGTTGTCGTTGTGTTTCGTAGGCATCATAGTTAACATGGAGTGACGGAGAGATTTGTAATGATGATGTAAGTAAAATGTTGATATAATTAAAGTAACTGAAAGATTTCGAGTCATAAGTTCGTATCAAACAGATAAGTCTTAACGAAAAATAATACCGTACACACCTTATACCAGAAGTACTGGACCACTGTTATTAATCTTATTACACTTATACACTTTCAAAACTTCGTACTATTTTCTATTAAGCAATAAAGTCACTAGTATCTCTATCACCCTGATTTTAATACCCAATACATGGGTATACCTGAAGGGATACGGCTAAATTTTATGGTCAGCCGCGGCTATGTTTATAAACTATTATCTTGCAGCATTTACTATGAGTTTAATGGTATCGGTGCCATTTATGAGTCGTTTTGTGGCTAATAAAGTGTGGGGTAAATCCCCATGGATACGTCAATATTCGCGTATAAATATTTAATAGCACTGATTTCATAACATATGTCGGATATATCTGATAATTCAGTTGCATGGCGGTTAATTATGAATATTTCAATATTCAATAAAACATTTGCTAATTATTTTTTCTTCACAATCACTTGAATTTTCAACCTATTAAGGCGAATACTTAAACTTAAATAAAACTTAATATTTTTACGCATACTAATGACTTTACGCACACCATATGCAAATATCGAGTCCAGCCTTCAGGTTCAGGCTCCCGTTCCGCGACGCTCTCGGTTTTACAAAAAAATTTTTGTCACGACCAAGAGTGTAACGGAAAAACAAATTTCAAAATTAGTTAAAGTAAAATATTAGTGCCTAACGTAAACTAGTTTTTCATGTAAAACATCATTCACTACCTACAAAGTTAAGCTACAATGCTCCGTTATTATGATTTTTTGTTTGGAGTGCATGCGGGAAGCGGAAAATTCAAATTTCATTTTGTAATAAGTGGCTCGGGGTTATGAGAGTACAGTGCGTATTTCTTGCAGGAATTGTGTCCACAATCTACTGCTTTTGAATGTTACGCCACCCAATGAAGTCGGCAGCTCCAAAATAGAGCTGAAAATATAAAAAATTACACGCTTCACTTTTCCATTTAAAACTTTATTGCACAGCTTAAAAGTTAACAATAGAAAAAATATTGTGTTTTCTTTCTAATTTTAATACAACTAAAATATTACCATATGGATATGGTAATATTTTAAAATTTGTTTTTCCGTTACGCTCTTGGCCGTGACAAATAAATTGTTGTAAAACCGAGAGCGTTGCGGAACGAAAACCTGAACCTGAAAGCTGGACTCGATATCAGCTTGTATTTAACTTTATAGTGTGAAAGACCCAATTACGATACGAGTAAATCCCTTCCACAAACCTTATGCAGTCGTGTCCATACCATTTCGCTTGGACATAGCGTCATTTAATTAATGAAGTAGGTATCTTCTAAACGCGACCGACGGTCATCACAGGCCGATATGACCAGGAATAACGGGAATGAGTGAACCAAATAAAATAAATCCAGTAATCCTCCCTAACACCATGGATTTTGAATGGCTTAACGTCGTCGCTTAGGTAGAATAGCTGTGAATGACGCACATACGCCAGTTGTTATAGGATTTTACAAAGTTGGCATTTATAGTATTCTGTACTGAATCTCCCTTTCTTCTTCAGTCATAAAGAGTCTGAGCCCATGATACATTAAAACAGTTATTTAAATATTTAAACTTAGGTATATGAATGGTTCCGTATAAATGACTTTCGGCAAACACTATAAGAGCAAAACTTATTCTATTAATAAAACTCTATCACATAATTTAATAGATAAACATATAAATTTAATAATGCATAATGTATTTTTAAAACTATAATGCTTAATTATCCGATTGTTGACATTTTATTACTACATAGTTTAATTGAATGTTAAGTCAGATACGTTGTAATAAATATTTGCCTTATCATATTGTGAGAAGCAATTAATGGCTTTGTTTTCTGATTACTTTAATTTAGAAAAATAACAATCAATGCGAATAAAAGTGACAATATATATTTATAATGCGAAAATTAATTTGCTTTTTGCTTCGTCACGATTTGATTCGTCATGTTATGTACTGTAAATTTTTGGTAAAAGTACGAAATTCAAGTGGGAAATTGTTGAAAAAGCATACGAAGAATTCATATTGTCACAGGATAAACTATGATATTATCAATGTAATAATCTCTAAAATCCTAAAACGTATTTTTGGAAGCGTGTAAAAAGTAATGAGGATCCAGCATTATCCGAACGGAACATAAGTTATTATGGAAACAAGATAACCGCAAGATTGCTGCAAGAAAGCTGCAAACATCAATATTAATGAGTAGGGGAACCTCTCCCCTCTCTATTGAAGTCGGGAAAGCGGGAAACCTAGTGAGGCTACAATTAGTATTTAGTTTAAAATTTAATACTTTGATACATCTAGGTCATATTGTATACATTTAGTTCAAATTTGTCCTCAGTTTGTAAAATAAATAGCCTATATATATGCAAATATTTTTAGAGGTTCCTTAAATGTTAGTAAATACTTGAAGATTTTATAATAAGTTATGTATCTAGATATCAATTACCATTGTCATAGAAAATAAGGAATATATTAATGTACGAAATCCAATGTTAGTAAATGCATTTAAGATTTCTGGTGATGTAAAGACACATAAATTAACCCTAATAGCATGACACTCCTTTTGTGGCAGTGGAGTGTCAACCGATAATGTTCAGATAAGATTTCCACCAAAGTTAGGCTGCAGTCAGAAAGGGCTCTAAGCCTGGACATAAAGACCGATGATAGCTAATGAAGCGTGAACAGTGTTATCTCCGTGAATATGAGTAGTTTGCCATAAAACCGTCAGTGCGGTACACTAGCGTACTGACGTCCTAGATGTTCATCACTATATACTATAGAAATCACAAGTAAATCGCTACTTTCATATTATATTTAGTAAGTTTAGTAAGTCGTTCACCTAGTTGTTATAGTCTAATATTTAATAGCGTAGGTAGTCCAAGTAGGAAAACCAGTTGATACTACGGGCACAATTACTGTACTATAATTAGCACTAAACATGATTTTACCAACATTATACTACGAGATTATATACAAGTTGAATAGACAAGGTCGTAAAGTAAATTTAATGGCAGAAATAGATTGAAATGGAGACTGCTCCACCATTAAGAACAACGTTTTCAAATTCATGATGTTGTGATTGTAGTATCTCATGTCTCGTTTCATGATGTTGACTACAAGATACCTACATAACAACCGAGGCCTTGCTAATATCGAGATGAAAACTATGTCAGGAATAATAAGTGGTGAAAGAATTTTGGACACCCCCTGAGTAACTAATCGAAGTTTCGAAGATTATCCCTTACAAACTTGGAAACACTTCCACTTTATCATATAATAAGTACAAAGTCTTATAATATGAGTGTAAACCAATATAAGTATGCTAGATAACAGTTATTACTGCAACTAGATACTAATAACCCAAGACAATCTTAGCAGATCATTGACCGATGATCGATTTAATACAAACTACAAAGTTTGTACTCGATGCGAATCTCACTCTTAACTTCCAAGGGATTGTCCATCGTATTTCAAACAGATGTATAAGCGATCACTGTCGTACTAAACTGAACTTAGAGGAAGGAATTAAAAATTATTCGGTTTTCTGGACTCGGATGCTCCAGTCAACTTTGACGCTAAGGGGCGCGCCGCCGCTCCGCCGGTGAAAGACAAAATGACGTTCTTTGCGTTGTTATACGCATGTTAAAGTTAACGTCAATATTGACTGGAGCAACCGAGCCTTAGTGATAGCTAACCAGCCCTCGTTGCTATCGGAACTAATAGGCTTAACACTGGACTCTCTGACTGCATAAGGTAAATTAAGCCGGCCTAACCGACTTATGCTAAAACTGGTACTCTTTCTCTGAGCTCGATCCCAATTGATTCCTCAACCAAAAGCGTCGATGTCTGAGGTCCAATTTCTTATTGTTTCTACTCTATATTGTATGGGTTTTGACATCCTTAATTATCAGAGGCAACAATTAAGAATTAAGTTGTTCTTGACAACATCAAGCCATCCCTTTTGATTTGCACCTTCTGCCAGGACCAGGAAACATTTGTTCCCTAAATTATCTACTAAATCTGATGCTGTTTCTATATTAAATACGTGATAAAATACATTTTATATTCATACGTGGAACCGGTTAAAAATACAAATTTAACTAACGATGAATAATGACACAAAAGCCGTTGGAAAATCTGATTAATCACGCGAGGTCGCGATATTGGATGCACATTTTTCCGAAACCACAACGGCTATTTATGTAATGGCGCATAGTAAATACAAATTATCGTCATCATCTCGGCATTTTATGAAATCCATTATTTTACCAAATTAGGTACATTGGACAGAACAACAATCTACGCAAATTCATTGCTAATTTGTCGCTATTACAATAAAGTTCTGTGCTATTACCCTATGCCACGATAGTAGGACAGGCTATGGGTAGGAGTAGGATCACAGATTTCGAGCCTAAGTAGGTAATATATAAATCAGTGGTAGGTTATAAAATATGTCAAGTTATATCCTACCACAGATTTTACAAATAGTCAGAAAAAAGTTTATAGTTATTTTTATACCGCTATTAGCCTTAAATGAGTTGATTAAACTCTTCTTACCGAGTATATTATTTTTAAAACAATGATGAAATTTTTAAGACTACTTCAATTTAGCGGAGCTGCAGTATATTTAGTAGTATAGAAACTGTGCCACATCCAAATAACTGAGTTTAAACGTTATCACAGTGATATCAATTTAACTGTAAATTTACAACCGGGTCTGTACGATGACCAGGATTAGATAGGTCAGGCAGGGGTTCTGACTCCGTGTCCATTGTGTATTTGCAGACAAGGGTCCTGATTTATAGAGGTCTTTACGACAAACAGCTTTCTGTCTATCGAACCTTCAAGATTACGTTTTTAGAACCAACCTTGCCTAAATCCCGACAAATTATTGTACGCTAATAAGAGAGCCATAATTACTATCTTAATAGATGATATTGCCTTCATAATACCTTGAAATGATTTATACTCTGCAAACAGTTAGGCTCAGATTTACCTACAATAGTGATAGTTAATTCGCAATATGTGTATTATTATATAGTGTTACTATACACACATCTATTGATGCCCACCAAAATCAATACACCAAGGAAAGCTTCTGACTTAATTGATTGTTGGAATCATTGATATATAGTATGTACCCGAAAATGTACTTTCAACAATTTATCGTAATCATTATTAATAATGTTTAAACTTTGAATCCAAATTGTGCGCAAAGTGATTTGTGCACAAAATTATGTGTAACTAAATAAACATTTTTTTTATTATTACGGAATAACAAACAGTTATAAAATAAGGTCATAATTAAAATATAATTAAGTATGTATGTGTACATAATTATGTAACCCACAACGTTTACAGCTAAATTAATTCTTATTAAATAAAAAGTTGCCATTAGAGTTCAACTGTGTGATTAAAATTATATTATTTAAGTTTTAAAGATAGAGAGGTAGAATGCAGGTAAAGAAAAGATAAAACAAGTCAAAAATGTTCCTTTCACATGGTCCATTTTCCATACTACCGAGTCTTGAAATTCCCGCGTAAGTGAAGTAGCAAAATACATGGGTACATGACTGTATTTATGACAACTGCAAGTAGAATCGTTGTGATGTTACATAATAGTGTTGTTCTCACTATATTGCTAAAAGAAGCATGATAAGGACCATTCAAAATACTAATTAACAAGCATAAAGCAGAGATTAATTTACGCCGCCCCGGGCGAAAACGTTAATGCCCATTATACGCCCCGGCGTAAACCCATGTTTGTGTAACGTAAAGAGAATTCAATCAAATAGGAGGACCGCGGTCAATAGCTATTAACAGTATATATGTAGGTAGGTATGAAATAACAAGAAAGGCTTATTTTAGAGAAGATAAATAAATGATTATTTTGAATCAAAGATCTCTAGTCGATATTTTTAATCATAAAGTATAGTCAAATGAAAAATCATTTGACTATACTTACAATTTATATTAGCGGTCACCCATAAAACCAAGGGGATACCGTTCACTCCATAAACTCAAAGGGCGGAAATTGCTTATGCGATGAAATCAAACTCCTCGGAGTGATTATCGACAGGAGGTTAAATTTCATAAAACACGCCAAATATGCTATAACAAAAGCAATTAAAATTTTCAAAAACCTTTGTCGATACGTCCGGCCAACTTGGGGAGTAAGCCCAGAAAATTTGGATTGCATATATCGCCAAGTTATCGTTCCCATTATAACCTACGCGACGGGGATCTGGGGGACGGTTACGAAATTCTACACAGTGCGCAGGGCCCTCCGATCCTTTCAGAGGATCTTCGCAATTCGAGCGATCAGCGGCTTTCACACCATCTCTGCCGTGGCCGCGGAAGCACTCGCGCGGTTCCCGCCGCTACACCTTGTGGTGGAGGAGGCGCGCGAGATGCATTTGACAAAACTAAATAGCAGATTGGACTCCGTCCCTGAAGACATTGGGTTGTACAGGCGTGCCAGCGTCAGGGATCTCCTCCACCCGGCCAACCGAGTCACCATTAAATACGGAGAGGTCACAACCCAAGAGGAGACCGATTACCTTATAAACCCGGAGGCAATGTCTTCCCGGACGGGAGTAAACAGGACAACGGCGACACCGGTGTGTCATTTGTGGTCATAATGGAGGGACTGCCGGAAGTTACCGTGAACCGAAAGTTTAAATTATGCAGGACGGCTACTGTATTCATGGCCGAACTTTAGCCATAGCCCAAGCCTTGGAGTGGCTTCGTGTCCAAGAAATAGAAATAGAAATAGAAATAGAAATTATTTATTTACATGAAACACGGTATAAAAAGGTGTTACAAATAAAAGATATAGACCAGCATGTCTCGCCGTTTCTCGGCATGTAAATTTTCACGATTAATGTCATCTTAATTTATCATGTTTCTACTTGTACCTTAATTACAATTACAATATTATACTAATTTACATTTAAACCAATAATAAGCCAATAATTTCCTTAAAATAAAACTATAAATTATGGACATCTCATGGTCCAGAATTCTTCCATGTCATAGAAACATTGGTCAAGTAACCATTTTCTCAATTGAGTTTTAAAATGTTTTTCTGGCAACTCTCTAATATCCTTTGGTAATTTGTTATACACCTTTACCGACATGACATAACAATTATTACCAAAAAGCGAAGTTCTACAAATTGGTATTACCAATCGAGTGGGATCTCTATGTGGAAATCTGCGGTTGGCTATATCACCGATTCTAGTAAAATAGTTCGAATGCGATCTAACGAAAGTTCCTACCTCGAGGATGTACATACAGGTAAGAGTCAGGATGCTGTGATTCTTAAATAATGGTCGACAAGACTCAAGAGGACCCTTCCCATACAATGCTCTTAAACATTTTTTTTGTGTAATAAATGCCCTTTTTATGTCTGTTGAATTTCCCCACAATAGAAGTCCATATCTTAATACTGACGCTACTCCGAAACCACTCCTTGGCCAAAATATTCACATACTCTCTTTCCGCCCTCAAGGCTATCCAAGACCGTTGCAACACCGATCACCTAGTGAACCGCATTCATAGGGACATCTCCCTGCTGCGGTCGAGGAACCAGGTGGTGGACTTTGTGTAGTCGAAGGCTCACGTCGGGATAGTGGGGAACGAGATCGCGGACGCTGCAGCCAAAGCGGCGGCATCCAACAAGGTCGCGTCTGAGGTCAATTTCTTCCCACTGTCCCACGCCAAGCGACTCTTCAAAGTGGAAACGCTAGAAGCTTGGCAGGCGAAGTACGACTCGGCCGCACAAGGAGCCACCACCAAAGCCTTCTTCCCTCTTATTTCCAATATCTATTCTGTCCTCAGTGTCTTCCCCATCTCTTTCTCTCTCACCCAAATATTCACAGGCCATGGATACCATAAAGCGTATCTGCATAGATTCCATATTCTAGACTATGACCGATGCCCGTATGATGACACCACGCCTCAGACAATAGAGCACCTATTGCATGATTGTCAAATTTTTGCGAGGGCACGCTATGATTATGTCATGGCGTGTCAACGAAACAAAACGGAAGAATTTAATCTTCTACAGACTATTCAATACGAAGAAATGACCAAAACCTTCCTGAAATTTATACACCACATGGTATCTAGGTATCTAGTCTGAAGAAGATAAACGGAAGCTAATAGTCAATTTTCATGAAAGATGAAGTGGACACATGCTGCTACTGTATACAGTAGCAGAAGAGCAGCGTGCGTCTACAAAATTCTATAATATTACATTCTTATCCGAATATGAGACAGTTTTGTGTCAATATATAAAAAAAAAACAAACCAACCCGTATTAAATATATGGTTTACGCCGGGCAAAAATACATACACGCACGCTCGTTGTATGCCATATGGAAGTAAATCCATCTCTAAAGGTAGCAGCGTAAGTCTTTTACTCATAACAAGATTGTTTCAAATACTGTGTAAATCTATTTTCTAGTTCTAAGGATCCTTGTTCTAGGATCCATAAACCGGGAGACATTGTTAAAATGTGGCATTTAGACTATATGGAACGTACCATAAGTAGGTACCTTCATTAAAGTTGAAATTAAATAAATTTGGCATAATGAATATCGTTTCTTTTAATTTTTTAAATGCGTGAACATTTAAAAATGTACATAAAACGGCGGCGGTGACGTTTCATCTGGTCCAGCTGCTTTTGAGTTTATTTATAGCAAACAAAAATACAAATGTTTTCTCTTTATACTGTCAGTATGGATTGGAGAAAAGTTTACACAACAAAAATATTCAGCCATTGCAAAAAGCAAGTACATACAAAGGTAACAAAATGAACATTCATTTGCAATATTATTGTTGTATATTGTCGCAATCGAAGCGAAAAGCTGAGTAAACAAACATCTCGATAGTAAAGCGACAAGCGTTTAACCCTCGACGTAACTTTCATCGTTACACCTCATCTGAACTGCTACGCTTTACTATCTTGGTGTATAGTCTACTATTAAAATAATAACCCCTATTGTCTGTACACTTCACTACACATTTGTTTTCACGTTTCTTTGTCCTTAACAAGTAAGTATTATTTAATTTTCTCAGCGATCAAGGACAAGTATAACGAATTTCGAAACATGAAACCCACCATGAGACTAACAAAGAAACATGCGTTTAAAATACGCTACATTGCGTTTAAAATACGCTACACGCTATACTACGCTACAATACTAACGATAGAATTCATTCTTTCTGGACTGTACCTACTACTGTTATTTCAACTACCTACTAGGGTGAATAAATAAAAGCCAGGCCTGTATTGTGTACTTGCACATGTGTAAATAAATGTATATCGACTATATCGTACTAGAAACGTCGGAACGAGGGCCGATCGTGTGCATCTGTCGTGTCGATAACAATTTGATTTATAACTACGCAGATACAGCCTTCTGCTTTATTTCCTCGTTGCTGTTAGGAATCTGAGGTTTCAGCAAATATCTCCTGGTGTTTGCCGAATCCATGTTTCAATGAGGGCAGGGTTTACACATGGCTTAAGATAAACATCACTTCGCAAAGCGATACAGAATCTGACCAAGATAATTGTGGTTAACTTGGGATAGGTATATCTTACACCATATTTACATCTACGTGCCTACCTAGTATTGACTAAACAACTAGTTAATATTGGTATGTACAGTGTACAAATATGTGATGTATGTACTTAAATACAAAGAGAAATAAGTACGTCGGATCCAATGTCAGGCATTTACATAGGTACATATAGGTTGTACAAATGGCGTGACGTATATTTTCGCCCTATAAATAAGATACATAATAAAATAAGATCGTCAAAAATCCATACATACAAAAAACAGAATTATACCATCAGTATACCTTTAATTTCACTAGTATTATCAGTGGTGGTTAACCGCTTTAACCGCATATAACATTAAAAGTTAAATTAACAAAAAGTCAGTAGTAGTTCCGGTATGCTCTCAACGAAATAATTAACGTTCGAAAAACTCTTGATTGGAACACTCCATTTAGTTCTAACCATGTACCTACTAATTCCATGGTTCTAACCAGCCTTTTAGAAAACTCTCTGTGCCATGCTCAGATTAGAGTAAAAAGGAGACATTTATAATAAATACAAAATCACAGCGATGTATGTAGCTACAATCAAATTATAAAGTAAGTAGCACGAAAACTGAAAACTGTCAATCGAATAACAAGTGAGTGTTCCTGCATAATTATTTATCAACATCATAATAATCATTATCATTTCAACCTCTTTACGCCAACTGCTGAGCAAAAGTACGGCGTACGCGAAGGGAGGCCTTCGCGTACGCCACACATCTCTGTCCTATACCTCACATATCGATATACGACGTGGCACGTTTATTACATCGCCCGTCCATCTCATTGCAGGTCGTCCGACACTTCTTTCACCCGTCCTAGACCACCACTCAGTGAGTGCTTTAATCCACCTACCTTCACACCAACATCCCAGGTATTCTTTCCATCCATCCATTCAGATTCATGACCGTGTCTCCAACGTCTTGAACTTTTCGTTTTGTTTTGAACTTAGTCCTGTAATCTGATGCCGAGCATGACCCGCTCCATTTGTGTGTCTCTCAATTTGTACATAGTTTCCTTCGTTAGCGGCCATATATTGGCACCGACCACACGTCATTCTGGGTAGGACATTGGTTAAATATGCGGGCTTTGGGTAAGATTATTTTATAATTTGTACAAATTGTGAAAGTAAAAAGTATCTGATTTAATGCTCATCTTCTACATCCCATGATCTGCTATCACAACTTAATGGAGTTTAAGAAACAACCATGTCGTATATTCACAGAATTAACTACATACTGAAATAGAAATAGGGAGAGACCCCATTAATGCCAGTCCCATAGGTAATAAACATGATTTTTGGCTTCTTAAAAATGTATAGAAAATGTAACATTAAGTATTTTATTTAATTCCAGTATAATTATCAAGTTCCTATGGTTTGGTCTTTTAAAAAAATCTCTCAGTTTCATCACATTTTCTTATCAAATTACCTGTCCCTAAAATTCACACAATTAACAAAATGGCAGAATTACATCATTAGGGAAAAAAATGGTATAATTACATTCTGTTATTAACTCTTGAATAATATTATTAGTACATAAATGTTTAAGAATATTAGCGTATATTTTTTAAGTGGATGACGTTTAATTAAAACATAAAGCAAAACCATACCAGGCTAGTTATAACGGAAGATCAAATAAAGAACTGGTAGAAGATTATATATATCTGTATTTAGAAACATGTTATCCTTTTAATATTACTATAACAATTAAAAAATTGGTACGACACACTATCAATTTCTTATGGAATGTCATCAAATCCCAAATAACTGGAACATACAAAGGGGTTGTATGTTTCAGTTGTTTAATGGGATTTGACTTTCTAAAATAATTTGGAATATCACAACTATAATAATATTAAGGATATTAAATTAATTACCATGTTAACTTTTTCTAAATCATTGATAACAATTAGGCAATGAGTGTATGAGAATTTAAAATTATGAAAATTGTTGAGGTTTGAGTTAGGCAAATAAGTAAGTTAAAAATTAAATGAGGATGAGACGTAAAAGAATGGATACGGAACCCTATAAAACAAAGCAAATTTAGGTAATAGTGAAAGGTAGCTGCTACATCTATCTATAAGATATTGTTTTCATCGTTCTATCTTTACATTGTTTTGTCGTCATTTCTATACAAATTTCATTTTATGCCGGAGGGATGTTGTGCAACTAGCATGTAGTTTCATCTCACTGTTAATTAATTGGATTACAGCCTCTCCCATTATACGATATAGGGCTATTTAGCGAATGGATTTTGTACTCACAACAACGTAAATTGGTTTGTTTTCGCACTCATAAATATAAGTAATTGATGCTTGTTAGTGAGATTTACAATATTTAAGTATCCAAATACCTATTTAAAACTTGGTCAAAATATATTTTATTAGACACATCCAGTTCTTAAGGCTTTTAATATTGTGAATTATTTGAATGAACTTTCATTCCTATGTAAAACATGGTTTTAAACAAAGATCAAAATTTAATTAGGTACATTTACAGTTGAAAATGTGTGTCTGAGTGTTTTTAACATACTAATGTTTCTATTACATTACTTAACCAGTTACTTTTGATAATTAACATACTCGTAATACAAAAGAAACAATCACTGAACAATCATGAAATGAAGTCACAATTGAATTACTCTCAGAAGCATTTAGTTCCATTTTCCATCTCGACGTTAAACACCTTCCGAAATATTCCCTAGACACAAGACCTTCCAAATGAGGGCAATATCGGATCCATTATTTCATTCAGTGTAATGGTGTGGCAGTGAAATAGGACAGAGGACATAGATATTCATAAAAATAGAAGAATGAAAGTGACATTTTTGGTTATAATTTACCTCATGTAAGTTCGAAGAAAAATGTTTATCCTCTCAATAATACCTCGTCATGTAATTTGTATAGCCATGCTTAAAATAAATACCTCTAGTCTTTGTTAGTCTAGCGGAGCCGTTAAAGTCATGTCAGATTCAGATCATGTCAGACCTTTATGAGACTTGAAAAAAAATCGGACACCACAATGTAAGCAATAACATAAAAGAAAATGACGAATAATATGAAATGATATAATGTCTAATGTAGGCTCCACACTGTTGCCGAACTCGGACAGATGCTGACGCGAATGCATGTACATTGCGTAGTTTGTATCAGTGATTTTGTTTAAAGCAAAACCAGCAATGTATCTACCAAAGTTCGGCGAACTGGTCCGCGAAAATGTGCGGCCGGCATAATGCTGTAACGTTCAACGTAATATTATATGGAAGTCCGTAACTGTTCAGTAGGACTGCAAAAAGCTCATTTTCGTTATCTATTGTAAAAGATGATCTATTTAAAAGGATGAACAGCCGTCTGGTGGAAATGAAGACGCCGATTGTTCATAACCAGCTCGTTAATTCCATTATTACAAGTCAGAAGAGCGAGCAAGCCGGTAACAGATGTGCCGCTTCACTTTTGACGGTTGTGACGTCTTCAATTCCTTCCACCAGATTAATATATAGCCTTAAATGTCTATGCAAGTTTGACTTTAATAATATAAACATACAAAATCAGTTTTTTATGTAATGGTAACAGTAGTAAACCCGTTTGCTCTTGACGGTTTAGAAATTTTCGTATTCGAATTAATTTGCACAAAAACTGAGGTACTTACAAAATAATATGATAAGTATAAACAATAAATGACCATAATTTCCAATATTTTATATATTGGAAATATATAAAATATATTTTATATATAGGTTTTATAATGTTGTTGGATATTGTATATTGTACTGAATAAAGAATTAAAATAAGTAGGTATAGTTGTTTGAATCGAAATATGGTAGTTCCTCTGAAAGTTTAAGTAAAGTTTTTGTTGGCAAATAAAAAACTAAAAAACCATCTTTGAATAACGTAATAATACAATTTTACGATTCTCATTTACTAAAATCATAAACAACAATACTTTACCAACGTTACCACTAGGAACAAGTAAACTCAAGTAAAACAATAAAATAAAAAACATGCGAAGGCAAATAAAACTCAACGGCCATATTTCAAAAGTGTAGTATTTTTAAACTTTTGATATACAGTGAAAAAAAGACTATAAAACTTTTACCACGGGAATTAATAAGTGCATTATTTGAATAAAATTCTCTTTACGAGTATGTTACGTGCGCGGCCAGGTTCTTTGCAAAACAAAACTACTATAATGGAGAGTGATGGGGGCACTAAAATGTACGCTTAAGAACTAAATGCCTTTACGCTACGCCTACACCGACAGAGCTTCGGCAATGACTAATGGTCACTGTTGATACCATCTTAACTAATTGTTTGGCAGTGCTGCTCTAGCCGCGTTAATTACTCCGTTTTATATACACGAGCCTTTTAATATCGCTTCATTAACGCACGCGTCCATCTTGATTAGCGTGGTGAACACATAAAATTTAATTTGGACGCCGCAAAAAGTTGAGTTTTCGTCTTTAAATCCGTTTTGAGCCACGAGCCAAATCCAGCAACCGGCTGGTAATTTTATTTACTGTACTGCATTACCGTGGAAGATATTTTAATAGAATTGATGCAATTTGTAACTTATTTATCAGGAGCAATATTATACTTAGTCATAATTTGTGGTCGGAGATAACAAATCAGGTAGTGACTCGGCTAGAAACACGGTTGTCAAGAAAAACTTTTCAAGAAAATTTGTTTTTGAAAACAAGCTAAGCTTTAGCGTACACCTAAAACATTATAGGTCTGCTTCGGTATTCAAGCTTAGTATATCTATTTCTCTTAGTCTTTAACTATAAGTTATTACGTGAAATACTATTGACAAAATAAATGTTAAAGTAAATATTTGAAATAACCATTTCACCAAAATTTTGTCAATACAAAAATACCATGAAGAGACAAATCTGAAATGAAATGTGATCAATCAATTACTTACATTACTTTTCATTTGTACAAGGACTGACTATGTCATCGACGCAGGTTAGATATTGATTTATTATCCAATCCAGTAATTGTACCTACGTTACATTACGAATTGGAAAAATTGTTTGGTCTATAGGCAAGAAAATTACGTATCATAATAAGTTTAATCTATACCCCAGGGAGCATATACTACATGTAAGTACAGCAGTTTGTTATTTTTATGTTTATTTTATATGATATTCCTACTATAGATTAATGACTGCTTAGAATATTTTATAGTATATTTGTATACTTGTGTAATCTGGCTTGAGAACCAATTTGGAATTTGCACAATATGTTTGTCTGCATCTTTTGACGGGACATAAATCCATACTAGATGAGGGTACCCCACAATATCTGAATGTTCCAATTAATTCTGATCTGAGAGCCTTCCCTGTAATCTGATGGTCACTCACGCCCAAAACTTGTAATTGAATTTCTGTTTTGGAATTCACAAACTTGTCTCCAATAAATATGAGTGCCCATCTAAAAGTTATAGTTCCAATACTAAAACAAACAACACTAAAAGTGTTATTATACGTGGTGTTTTATTGCTGATTCTTATTTTAGGGAATAGCTCTTAATTTCATATTGTTATTTTTTAGATTTTCAAACAATGTTTCGGTATAATGGGTATATTACATCAAATATTACCCTACTAGTAATATGCTACATACCCTAACATATAGATACGTCCAAGGTGCCAACAAAACTACGCAAGCATACTTGTACCAAGGTACTCATTGTATTACAGAGTGTATTACTCAATTCAAGGGAGCGTGGTCCTGGTCCCTCGCGCATAAGGAATTAGACTTTCATGGCAAAATAAGGGGCCTTATACGCTAGACAGGTATTTGTTATGGGACGATACAGGACAGGACGCGGCACCAAGGGGCCCATAAAGAAAGGCCCGCAAGTGGGGATCTTCCGGATTATATTACGATAAATAACCGAGATTGAACGGCAAAGTATCCCGACTTTATCACCAGAAACATGCATTATTTACAGGTTCTTATATATGTGAATATAAGATTTATATTTTAAAGGATAATATAAATACTTATATAAACTTTATGATTATTTAAACTCATTTGTTTCTGTTTGTTTTTTTAAGCATGTAATAGGTGTTGCCCACAGTTACGCCTGCGGTAGCCTACTGTGTTTAACCTAGATTCATTATTTATACCAAATATCATCACAATGGAAACATGACGGACATACATTCGTATTTACAATATTGGTATAGATTAATATCTCAGTTATAGCAATAAAAACCCTCTAAGAAGAACTCTTTTCACTATAGTCATCATCAAATGAAACAATAGTATTTAATCGCAAAGTAAATCATGATGAATCGATGAGTAGTGTACCTTTTCTAGATACCGACTATATACTATAACTATATATACTATAACTATATAGACTATAATAAAATCAGGTCTCGATTAACGTGCCACGGTAAAATAGTTAAAACGGAATCGGTTTGACATCAGGGTCGAATTAGGAGCCATATACTTTTCCGGCTGGTCACGTCTATCGTTTATGCGAAATCGATTCCAGCGTTTTATGTGACGTTTCCGACGAATTTAATAGCTGGAGAGATGACTGGGCGAAGAGCAATAAACGGGAATAAGTATTCTTACACATTGCCCGATAAAACTTTATTCTCTAACTACTTTGGTCGCGTAGTAAGTCCCATCATAATTCTAACTTCGTTTAGCCACATCGATCGGATAATAACCACAATTTCATAAAGTGATTGGATTTAAATTTTAAAGGTTTACATCATTTTACTACTTTGTACAGTCACAAATCGAAACAATTATATGATTCGAACAGTTATTGAAACTATTGTCAATGTCATTTAGTAACATTTGATTTGGGGCCGACTGTACGTCACACACAACAGTACCCTTCAAACTTTTAGTTTCAGTACTTGAAACATATAATTGGTTTTATCCTTAATTGGCCGTATTTGTTATTTTAATTGTCGGCCATAATTGTATTGTTTACCGAACTGCCGGAGGGCAGCGATATTTCAATCCAATAAGGCGGATAGTATTATAAATAATTCAGCGAGTTGTAACAGGTAAGTGGCACTCCCGCGTTACGGTCGCCAGAGGACGGAGAAATCCGTTCCCATAAATAATGAGAGTATAGAAGGGGTCGATCCGCATTCATCCTCGTAAAGCTCACAAACTTCACGATAGGTACTTTTATATAAATTAGAATGTTAAAAAATAGAAAGAAAAATATAATGTAAAACATCAAGAAATCAAATAATAATGGAAAATAACGAACAGAAAAATGTACAAATTTTAAAAAAGGAAAACTTGATCGACTTTAAGTTTACCATTTATAATTGTTTGAAGGAATCTTTTAAATAAATAAAATAAAAATAGAATGGTATAAGATGTATGATCAAAACTAAAATTGTATAAAGTGGTAGATAAAAGAAGTAGTCTGCTCTTCTTACTAATTTCCATAGTATCTACTTTTGTGGCCACTTGGTACGAGCATGTGGCAAAGTCCCGCGTTACCGGCAGATTTTAATTGTACTTAGGTACTAACCGACTCTCTTAAATTAACGTAATTATAACAAATATAGTATATCGTCTCTTCTGTATGTACATTATTTGTGTGAATCTCCTCGCACCACTCTCGGTGAAATCACATACCTAGCAAATTTATTTCGAGGTATTAATTTTTAATTTGAACGTTACTAGGCGGAAAATCAGTGATGTGGGAGTTATAAAAAGGGTACACTTACAGGGTTCAATGTCTGAGTAAAATTGCGTATTTTGACGATGTCCACGATGTTTACACATATAACCCTCACATAGCAATATGAAAATATAGTAATCGTTGTTTATATTTACCTACCAAAGTGATATGATTTACAAATCAGATTGATATTACCGTTAAAAGAAAATAATGAATGCATCCCAGGTCGATATTAAATAATAGGTGTACTAAAGCTTAATTGTGGGCCGTTGAGCGTTCTCCATTTATTTATATTTCTATATATCCCCTGTGCTCTAGACAATCAAATAAGTATTTTGTAGATAACACTTATGTTCCCCGACGATCATTATCATTCATTGGCACGGTTGATGAAATGATGAAATCATAATATATGCACAAGAGTTAAGTGTGTATATCAATATTGCATTTTGATATGTAAGTTGTAACTGTTTGATTTGTAGACATTGTCTTGAAAATTAAATGGTAATTATTAATAATTATTTGATTTATATACGTAAAGTATATATACTTACACATACAACAGTATGTACTAGAATTTTTCCAATCAGTTGATTTTAATTATTAGATAATACCCATTAAACCAAAGCATATTAAATTACATTAATATCACTAAAACAATAACCGTTAACATCAAGTTATTAACACGGGCACTTATTAAGGCATTAACCGAGCTAGCGTTACTCAACTTAGTTAGGATTATCCCATTCCGATACGTAATTTAGTGGAAAAGGTTGCGACCCTCCAGTTTGTATACCCGACAGTGATATAGGGCATTAAGTTCCTATCCCCGTCTCCCTTAACGCGTAAACAAGACAGAACCTTTCTGCGTATCGCCATATTACAACGATTTTTATTGGCTGGATTGAAGATAATGTTGAATGTCAATCGAAGAAAAAAACATTTTCATATTTACACGTGGATCAAGGCATTTGATTGAACGATCATTTCAACATTCGTTCTACATTCCTATAGATAGGTAAAATGCCACGGCACACTCGTTAAAACGCATTCACCCAATTATTTCATCTCTTTAATATATATATATATATATAATTTATATAATTTACCTTAAATATATGTATATGTATTTTTTTTATTGCACAATTTATTGTCTTGGTGGAAACAAATATGCTTTCCATAATTTATACCTAGCAAAATGTTCCATATAGTCAACCACAATTATTCTGTTTGATAGTACTGATAATGCACTGTCTAGCAAACACAAAATAATGTAAGTGCCCCACCGAAAGTTAATAATTTAAGAGACTATGCGTGAGATGGTTCCCGCCTATTTTCTTCTTAAAATAAAATTGTTTTGTTTCCATCACTGCAGAACTCCTAATGAAATATGTATGTGAAGGAGAATAAATGAATAAACACACTCAAATCTTCTAAAGGAATGCCTAACTCGAGTTTCTTTTAATGATATTAAATGGGTCGAATTTGAAGATTGAATGTAATTTCGTGTATTTTTTCTTTATAAAAGGATCTTTATAATATGGAGGACATGGAGGTATATTTATTTCTTTTGATTTTTATTGTCATATTTTTTTTAATGAACGCAGTTTTCATAAAGTTTCATAAAGTAGTTACTTATGGTTTAATTTCGTTTTTTTTTTAGGTTAAGAAATATCAAATATTTTTTTGTATTGAATAGGCAATGATAGTGTTTTTATTTGTATATTTATGAACAAACACGTGTATACTCAAACGACTACTATCTTGATATATATTACTAGAAGAGTTAAAGTACACCTACATACTGAATGGCTTTTTAAACACAAATTTCAATGGGTAGACGATACAATAATAGGCGTTTGGTACATACCAGGTACATACCTGCATAAGCCTTCAGAAATCTATAAAATAATATAATTTTTATTCAGCTTAGCAAAGATACAAATAAGTACTAACAATTAATATTACTAAGAATATATAGTCAAGATGTTACTAACAAAAATTTAACTTAATATTAATACCGTATATAACAAAAACATATATAATTATTTCTCTCTCCCATATTAATCCGATCAGCATACTTGTATGAAAGTGTGAGTGTGTCGTGTGTATATCCACAATATGTTCTTGTATTCCATTTGTATTAACAAATATTCATTTAAGTAGTTCGCTTCAACTAAACAATCATTTCGTTGGTTTTATAAAAGGCCATTTCCGCGTTTCGGTCGCATCTCTCGTCGCGTAAACTCGTGTCGTGCAAATGCAATAAGCTATCAGTAATGCAGTTTTATGAAACGCGATAGACGATTGCAATTCCAACTTCGTATATTGCACCGTAATAACTTTGAGAAAGTTTGTTTTTTTCTAATTATACAACTTCAAGCCGTGGCTAGGCGTCCCTGCTGACTTTAAGAATGTATTTCTAGTATTCAATTTTTTTCTCAAGTTATTCAGTAAACATGCGATTTTCAAATCTAGAATTTATTAATATACTATATCTGAGACATTATTTGTTATTATACTAGTTATTATATTACAGTGATAATTCCAACATTGTAAGTATTTGTATTATTGTAACTTATTTTTTATTAGCGTTAATTTTAACCTGTGTGCGGCCGTCGTTGAGACAAAATGCCGTACTTTGAGTTGTTCAGCGTAGTTTAAAGTTGACGTCAAAATTGACTGTAGCAATCCACCCTAAGTGTTAAGAAAAAAGGCAATGTTTCCTTAGTGAAAGTCGTCATGCCTATACAATATATGGTTAACGAACTGTAAGCGGCTTTGCAAATTCGATAAGTAAGGTGAAATCATGTGGACACGTCCCAAATAAAGCCCAGTTTGATCCTATTAACGTACGGGAAACGGCAGTATAGCTGGGATCAGTGGTGTAGCTAGGACGTCTAGGTAGCGTCGCGTACCGGGGTAATGAAATCAAGGGGATCTTGGATACTGAGCTTTTTTTTCATCGTATATTCAAAATTTACGATATAAACGTAAGTAATAAATCACTTACGTTTATATCGTAAATTTATAAATAAAAAAAGTGAAATTCTAATTATTGTTTGATAAAAACAAATTGCTATATTCTTAGATAGCAGAGCCTCCTGGCACAAAATGGTTATATTTTTGATTAAAATGTACTTAGGTCCAATACTTATATTTTTATCACATTTCAGTTACATTTATATAAAATTGAGTAGGTCTACCTACTCATTAATATAGTTGTTAGGATCTTGTCTTCAATAAAATAAGGGCACTGTAACAAAGGGTTGCCACTGAAATGCGTGTAATCCAAAAGAACCAAAATTGCGCGGGCTGGAGACGACATTGCAGGTGCGTAGACAGTAGAACAACATAAACAGCATTGTTGGTGTGGGGTTCTAAATCTTTTATGCACCAGAGCCTATGTATCCATAAGCTACTCCACTGGGATCATGTAACTGTAGGTATTCCTGATCCTCGACCTGAGCCCAATAGAGGACTTACTCTGTCGACAAATCTCTTTTTTGATCGCTAAGGGCTTGTCCATTAACGTTGTCTCACCCTTTTGAAAATCTACATGAAAATTAATAAGGATGACCTATTTTATATTACATCGCTAGGTTTCTTATAGAGTTGTTGACAATTTGATGCGTCCTTGTTTCTGAGTGTCTGTGGCATTGTAGCTCCCATATAATATGTAGGTTGATTTTGATTTTGTTTTTTCAAACGACTGAGTAACCTTTCAATATCAAGATTCAATGTCCAATATATTAATTTATCTTTTTGTTAACCCACCATAATGGCACGTCACACTATATATACTTCCTTTGACCGATTTGAAGGGACATAAGTAAATTGAATGTGGATGCTGATCGGGGTATAGGAAGTATACACAACTGTGAAATTAAATCATTCAGATTTGAATGTTTAATGATAATGATATATATTTAAAGTAAAAATACAAGTAAAATAAATGCATTTTTTTAAATTTATAATTTGTAAATATTAGCCGCAAATTTACAGATCTCTCGCAATGAAACATGAATTTTTGTTTAAATTCATACTTTTAATCATAAATTCCCTTCTGTACGTACGGACATGTAAATTGTTTTTGATTTCATTTCAGTCGGCTCCGATATCAAAAGCGAAAACATTTACCAAAATCAATTTTGTAAATCAACAAAATCAACTCTTTTGGCCAGATTAAATTTCCATGTGTTAATTTGGTCGCTTCGGTAGACGTAAATAAACTTTGGCTATTAACACGTCAGAATTGCTATTTAACAAGAGGGGAGGCTGAATGGAGATTAAACAAGATACGAAGCCTTCTCGATGACTTTATGGAATTAGTTGGGAAATATCTAGAGGTATGTGTTGGGCACTGTTGGGCTACTATGGTATAATATTATCTGTTGTTGAGAGCACCACAGACTGTAAATTATAATAGTAGGATTGTCGTTAAGTTATTAGTCTAAGTTTGAAATTGTAGGAATAACTTTTGAATCTAAACTAGCTTGAAAACGGATAGGCTTGTATTAGGTACTATTTGTATTCAATATTAACTTGTTAAGGTGTTCGTATTATATGATCTTATCTTGTTAAACTTAAGCCGGTTTCAGCGTATTGTTTCGAACTTTATGTAATTTCAAATTTTGTGTGGGTTAATAGAATTAACAACCATAGAAGTTGATTAGGATAACATCAAATTGAGATTCGGAGATCCGAAATATTTGTTTAATAAGAATACCTACATCGATGAAACTTCAATAATTAAATAAATAGTGAAGTGAATGCTTTCCATCTATTATACTTTTACAAATTATATTCTTGAGCAATACAATTTTACAAAATAAATAAAGACAGAACATTAATAAATATTTATTTTCAATGAAACGTTTACATAGGTACATACAAATTTACTATATAAATCTCTGCTCTTGTAGGCATTTATAGTAAATAGTACCTACCTACCAATACATATGTAATCTCTTTTGTATTAATTTTATCTACTCTTATGTAATTAATACAATTAGGGCATTAAGGTTAACCAATCAATTAGCTGATATGTAATAGTTGATAGACAATTCATGATCAGCCATCACAAGCTAAACCGCAGCGTGACCATATCGTGTGCGTGTCGCCACATACTGGTAAATCATCATATTACGACCGAGCTCTGTACTATCGGACTAGATCTCTGGACATGGTCCAAAATCATATTGGATACTAGCTGAAACCCGAGGTGTTACCCGCGTAATTGATTTAAAAAATACGCCCATTTTTGTGCATCTTAGCGCGATCTACTTTATAAAGCGCCGATGAATTTTTGATCAAGTCCTACAGGAATTGCTTACTTTTGGTAAAAAAAGGAGACTATGTGTTAATCCATCGTGTTATCTACCTTAATACCGAATCACTTAAAAATTTGAGCAGCCGTTTATACGTGAAGAAATAACAGACATACTCACAATATATAAAATTAGTGAGGTTGCTCGGTTTACGAACAAAACCTATAATTTCGATAATCTACTTTTCATCCCAGAAAAAAATATAACTGTTCCCGTGGAAAATTCACGCGGTTGGAGCCGGAAAAAGCTAGCTATTAGCTTAGCATTAATAATATATTACAAATAATAATTAACTTATAAATGCGAAAGTAAGTTCGTTTGTTTGTTATTTCTTCCCGCTCTGTCTACTCCTTGTCCAACCACCTTGAAATTTTGCATACGTGTAGTTTTGAATATGGATAAGGACATAGGATACTACATAAATTTACGCAGGCAAAATGTAGTAGTTAATATAGGAATTTAATTCGAATTACTGAGACACCAGCCTTTAACTGATTTACTTCGTCTTTGTGCCGCGTCTTGTTTACTACCTAAACACAATTAGTGTTTCATAAAATGTTGAAGAAGGAAATAGCTAATAAAAGGACTAATTATATAGGAAGCTGCGGCGCGCCTCATTCGTTATGCATTCAGCTCGCCTTAATGCCTTCATTACCAGTTTAAAGTATTAAGCAAACTTTGGGGTGGGAAGACGTTCGCTGAGATTTGCTTAAGTGGCCAAGGAATTCCACGAAAATTGCAAGGAAAATATCAGATAATAAAATTCGATATTCCTTTGTTTCAACACATCAATTTTATCAAATACTGTTAAAATATTACATATTATTTCACACTCTAATTTTTTCTTCTGAATATTCTTTTATATCCTAAAAATTTTGTGTAAAGTTTAAATTCGGTAATTGTGTTCTCGTCGCTGCGCCGACTTCGTCCCAGGTTCTGACAGAATCAACATCGCAGCACGACCAGCTCGTCTCTGATTTTTTGCTGAGTCTAGACACTTTTTCTATCTTCTGTACATTTATTGCCATCAAGTAATGTACAATATGATTACAGCACTTCGTCTTACATTACTATTTAATTATAAGTTAAGTAATCTACAATATATAATATTACAGCACTTTGTCTACATTACTATTTAAGACTGTTACGAAGAAATACGAGTTAGAAATGACAGTTTCTATGGCTTTCATGGGTCTTCTAAAGATATACATACAAAAAAAGGCTTTCATGAACAAAGTCTATCGCTTTCTCATAAAGTCGGATCGCACCGGTAATCCGTATCGTATTGCCGGTGTCCATAGGCTGCGGTGGTTCCATCAGGGAACACACGTGCTTGTTTGATACTTGCTTAGTAAGTACTTATAATTTATATACAATTTCCTTCACAATAAAACACAGCTTTTCCGCCCCTAAGTTTACTTTTTACCCTGATAAGGAAGTACGCAATTCTAAATCAAGCTAATTAAAAATTATATTGTATTTGAACAGTCTATTTGAACGGGAATTCCCTTTGTCATTCCGTACAAATAAATAATTACAGAAACCAGGCTTACTTCGTCTTTACAGGGAGCTTAGAAGCCTGATTAAACTGTTCTCGATCTAATCTTATGTACTTTACATCGTGATACTGTTTTTAATTCTTAATTTTAAAATAAACTAATTTGATGCTCTTATTGTTAAACCGGTTAAACCACAACTATTTCAATCAACAGCCAAGATTGACGTTGACGTTTAACCTGCGCGCCGTCATTGTTTCGATAAATTGGCGTACTTTGCGCTTCCTGCGCAGTTTATAGTTAACGTCAAAGTTGATTGATGCAAACCACTCGACTGTCCAACAAGAAAACAACCGGCTAACGCTACTGGCATAGATCATGTATGTGATGTATGTCATTTTTATCTCACGGCAAAAACTCCATTTGGACTGACTTGCTTGGTTCTCGGTACCTTACCTATGTGAAGGCAATGTCTGTTAATTTGTGTGTTAAGTTTAATGGGACTCGGCGACATAGACTCATGACTTAAACGGGGAGTTTTTCTTCCTCTAACAGCAATTCTGAGCTGCTAATGGCGCTGTATAGAGCCATGCTTATGAGTTTCATTAGTTCCGAAGCCGCGAGCGATTCATATAAGAACGTGCCTTTATTAAAAGAGACGTGATTGCTTTGGAAATGACTTGATAAACGCAAGGTGAGGATGGCTTTGTTCTCAAAGCAATTTTTCATTCCCACAGTTTGTCGGCTGAATACCTGCAAGAACCGTTTTTGCACGACTTTTATTGGCCATGTTTATTAATCATACTTACTAAGTATTTTCATTCAAATTAAACGCTATTCCAATCCTTTCAGGACTTGTAATACCTCTCTCTCTGTCTTTTTCACTATTAGCGTGATCCCGGTTTCATTCACAGCTATGACACCTAGAAACATCAAAATTTTAAAGATTCGGCTGTTGACTTCCTGACCCTTTTTGGAAATATCGTTGTTGTCACTCAGTTGTCTAAGTCCCTATCTCAGTCGTCGTCGTCATCCATGAGAAGGAATAGATTGGTTCTATTCTAAGGCGACAGTACACCCCGGCTTTACTGCAGCAAAATGAATTGTAGGTAAACTGCAGTGAAATCGAATAAAAATAATAGTCAATTAGAAACAAAATAGCCCATTTGGCTATCCGAATATGTTTAGCAAAAATGATTCAAGTCATTAAAGGATGATAGAACAATATTTTGTAAAAACCCACAGTGAGTTTTTCCACAGTCAGCAATCAAATCAGCAGCAAAACAAAGGCATCAGTGGTAACAGAAACGATTAATAAACGTAACGCGCTCACAAAAAAATACAAAATGTGAATGCAAAAGAAGTTGGTTTTCCGTGCGCTCCCGTAATTTATGTATGACGGCGCAAATGCCAATTTATAGCTGACTAATGGCACCGACACCGTTTGCAGATCTGCAAATGGGCTAGTCGAATACGAAGAGGAATGGTCTGAGAACTAAGCAGCTAAATTTATTTATAAATTTTATTAATTCTTTCTTCGCCATGCAAAATTCCGAATGTTTACTAGTGTTAATAAATTAAATCCTGATGTGTTTTTGTTTATAACCCCCGACGACAGAAGGAGGGGAATTATAACTTTCGTGTCCGTGTATCTGATTTGTCTGCCCGTGGCATCGTAGCAGCCAAAAGACAAGATCTGATTTTGAAATCGAGTTTTATTTATTGAAAATTTTCTTAGCTGTTCTTGAAACATGATTTTGGAAAACTGTCAGTTCTTTTCTGGCGGATAAGAGGAAGACTGCAACTTCGAGTCGGGGTTTTCTTGAATTTCTAATTTAATTTTTATTATGATACTTTGTTGAAAGTTCTACATGCCTTCAATCGCTTTTGTTTGTCAAAAAGATATTCCCATCTAACTTGGAAAGTGCAATCATAGTAATATCTATTTCACAGAAAGCAATCGGTTCATTGGTCCACTTAATCACTGAAAAGGACATAAAGGACTTACTCTTTATTCAAACTTTTATTTTGTCTATTTTTAAAACTCCAAACGTATTGACAAAAACTTTATATTTATTTTGGTTTGATACTTCATATTCAAAATAAAAGTATACTTAAGTTATGACTGAAACTGTTTACGCAATTGTTTATTAAATATTTACTTGCATCTCAATTTGGAAACAAACAAGGAAAACATTATCTCGGAAAATTTGTTTACCAAGGATCCCAGATTACGGCCAATATTTATCTTCAAGATAGCCAAAGTCAAGAAGCAATTTACCAGCTAAAATGAAGTTTCAAATTTTAATAGACAGTCCTTGGTGGGCACGATTCGACCCTTTGAACAAGCCCTCGATTAAGTACAAATTGCTTTTTCGAAAATTTTACTTTAATAGTCCCAAATTGACATTGCTTACAAATAAACTAAATCTGAATTATTAAATTTTATTGTTAAAAAAACTTTACTATGTAATCATATATCTAAGTAGATATATAAAAAAATGTAGGTCCCACAGTAATATTCACCTATATCCGAAATTAATTAACCTTCTATAATATAGAACACGTCGATTAGCTAAGTACAATTTATTCTGACGCTGACCGAAATAATATGAAGCGGTCTTCTAGTCATTATTCCAATCATTTATCTTTATTTAGTTCGCCACAAAACACAGCGAAATATGGGTTTTTCTACGTCAGTGTGACCAGTCTCTTTGCTGACGCGAGTACTTGGAAGTATTACAATGGGGAACAATGAGTCGTTTAATCTAACTTTCTTCCCGTGGCGTGCAAACAGGAAGAATGGACACACCCACACAGGGAACGGGGCGGACGGTAATTAATTAAAGAACATCTCTTTATTGTGATTGTCTATGACGAACTTCGTTTATTTTGACAGAATGCGGCCTTTGTTTAAAATATACTCTTCTTGCCTAAATTGCAGGTTTGTGTAATGTATTATATTTCTCATTTTATTAGTCTTGTTCCTGGTGTAAAAGTAGCTTTAGATACTTCTAATCTGAAAAAGAATTATGTAAAATGTATGTTCCTAACGTAAAATTACGTGTATAAGAATTAACTAGGTATCTATATATATAAAACTCTTGCGTTACTGAGTGACTGACTGATTGACAGACAACGCACAGCCGAAACTTCTGGACATAGAAAGCTGAAATTTGGTTTGTAGGTTCCTAGGACAGTATAGGAGAGTACTTTCTTTATTTCCACTTAAAACGGTTTTTTACTTACATACGAATTTGTGGGCAAAAGCTAGTATATTTATAATAACATTTTTGCGTAAACACATAATTAATTAAACTTGTAAAAGCCCTTCTAAGTATATCGTTTAAAGTAGATCTCGAGCAACCAAATTCTCAGGAACCATTATCGCAAAAATGCAGCTCTGAAACTATGCTTTGTAAAACTGCAGCCGACAGACGGTAAAAGCAAACTGTTTGAACTAAACATCAGTTTCAGATAGTTAAAGTATCATAGGTACTATGTTATATAGATTACAAAGTTTATGATCGAGGTCGAGATCAGCCTTCAATTACTTCTCATGTCTGGTCTCAAAACTTTTGGACCTTTGATTTAAAACACTTTTCGTGTTCTGCAACATGTGATCTGAATAGTTGATCCCTTTTAATGACTTTTATCAATAAACTTGTCTAAAAGGAAAAGACACATTTTTATATCACACAAAAAGTAAAACACTTAAAACCTTAAGGAAATTATCTAAGTACTTACTTATACATATATTTAAACCTCCAGACTAAACTCAAAAAATAACTTTATTTCAAAATGCATAGCCGCATCCGCATCCGGGTAAATTTTTACCTAAGTTCCTAGGTACTAATCGATTATCTTAGCTTCGATTTTACGTAGGGAACCCGTACCTACTATTACTTTTACATATTGACCATAATCGCGCAACTATCATTGAATATTACTAATATGGGAACTGAGTATTAAGCATACTTAAATTTTTGATCGCTCTTCATACCTACTAATATACTTAACACTGTTGAGATAAAGAAAAATATAAAGACAAAGAAGTAAATGTACCTACATACAAACATTGCTATAGAGCCGGGATTGACGGCGTAAAGCCTCAAATATTTGTTTCTTTGAGGGCTCTTGCTTTTGGCTCTAAATAAGGTCGGTAGGACGTCAGATTCTCTTACAACGTAATTTTAACGCAGCGGCGAATCGTAGACGTTCTTTTAGAAGAAATCTGCGACAGAGAGAATTCTAAACAATAAGTCATGGATGCTGTAGTATGTTAAATATCAATTTTTTTTTTCATAATTTTGTCTGAACAAACAATAATATGTATAAGAATTTGTCAAAAATACATACATGTTCGGTATATTAGGTACACAGACCAACAAGAAGTTAGGCACATAGTAGTTAGTAGACCTTTGTGATTAAACTCGCCCAAACTAATCAATGTTCATGGATTGAAATCATGGAGCATAAATCTTGGAAGTTCGCGGCACACCATGACATGCGATGTCGGAGCTGAAACTTCTGGGCTAATCAATAAACGCCATGCGGAAATTGCTTCATCGCTGCTGCAGCCATTTTTCCAGGCGCCTGTGAAATACGCGTGCCGTGAAGTGCAATCCATCTCGAACGGTCAAGCGTTTTTGCTTTCCTAGATGTCGCATTTTGAAATATTTTCTAGGGTTAAATTTTATTTGGAAGATAAAACTTTTGACACTAAACTTAAAAATACGATTATCGTAGAAATGTAGTAGAAATACATAAATATGACGTATGATATAAAGTAGAAAGTTACAATAACCAGAGAGGATTTCTTAGTAAAATTACATAAGACACTCTCTGGTTATTTATTGTAACTTTCTGCTGCGTCGATCATCAACTACGACTTGAAGATTGTTAAAATAACCTGGGAATGCAATATTTGAAGTAAGTAATTTATGTCTCTGATCTTAGAGTTTTCAAGGTTGTTTTCTCAGCCACAGAGCGCCTGAGCCTAGGTTACGCCGCAATACGCCACCAAGACTGACTAAATTTTCAAGTGTAATTACTGTTTAAATTGCAGTTTTTTAAGTAATTACAACTTAAAAAAACTGCAATTCAAGCAGAAAAAATGCCAGTACTATTGTCATTGACAGATGCGGATGCTCCGTGATCGTTTGTTACATCGGTATCCCATCACAGACTCTTTTAACGAGCTGGCTGTAAAGCTCTTGTTACACTGCCGCTCTGGACTATGGATTGAACACAGCAAATCTTCAATTAAATATCTTCATACTTATTTTTATCAACATATTTATTGACACTGAATTAATTCGTTCAAGCTAAAAAAAATAACAATCCCAAGGAAGGATGACTTCAGGCAGGCGGCTGGTTGTAGGTAAGTACCTATCTTGTATCTTGTAAATGTAACATTTGTTTTTAAAGATATGTTTCAACGATGCACAAACTTGAGAGAAGATAAGAACACTTCTTTTAATATAGTATAGTTAAATACGGTTTTTTACTTGTTGTCTAACTAGAGTTAGTAGGTTTTCCTTGTTGTTTTATTAATTTTTTTCCTTGTTGTTTTATTAATTTACTTATTATTTTGTTACTAAGGCATTCACATTAACATTTGCAATTAAACTTATTTTGTGTCTCAATTAATATCCGTGATAGAATTAAATAAATAAAGTGGGCCTTTGTTGCAATTAATTGTTCTTATTTCAGATAAACGGTTGTTTATTTGTCAATTTACTCAAAAACAAAATGTAGGTACTTATTTCTAAATAAAGAAAAAAATCCATTATGAAGGCAGAAAGCCTTCCAATGTAATGACAAAGATTCGTGCTATTATGACGCCATCTGTATCAGATGGGAATCCGTCTTTACTCGTTAGAAAACAAATGCGAACAATACGACGCCCAAGGGACGCCAGATTTTCAACTTTTTTATTTTTTGTTCCCACCATTCAATTTTTGCCAGACCGCTGGTTATGCTAATGTACTCGATCCTAATAGCATTTTTAAACAATAGGTACTTTATACAAGGTATTTTTTTATTCACTGCACAATTTTTAACAATATGGTACTTACCATATTGTTAAAAATTGTACTTATATGCTACTTAGTATATGGACTACAACAACTTCCAAAAGAAAGATTTCTTTCTTATTATACTGCATATTTATGCAGTTAAATAAAAACGACAAATATCGACTCTAAGATCACCCAATATGTGTAGGAGGCCAAACAATTTTTTATCACAAGTCATATTTTGATATCGTTTTCTTTGAACAACGCGGTTATTTTCGAACATTTTGACTGCCATTATTACCGTCCTTCAAAATAAAGATCCTTTCTAAAATCTTAAAAATCAAATATTGATAAAAATTTATAATACCTACTTACTTACTTACCCGCAACATATTTTTGTTCATAAATTAGGGTAGTAAAGTCTTTTGTCTATTTTGAAATTGAAGGAATAGGTGATCGAAACGCTCAAAAATTCACCCACCGACGTCACCGAATCAGTTTCATCATCCGTGTCAACTCACAAAATTTGTGCAGTGTAAAAAATTAGTTGATATGTATACACTTCATATTTACTGATCTGAGCAAACAATAGGTACTTATCTAATTTGTACTACGCTCCTTTTCTAATCAGTAAAAAGTATACAATTTTGTAATTAACTAGTTAAATTGTAACAACAATATATATTTTAACCCAATCACAAACACGACTCGACGACAAAGCGGATTTGAATAAAATTTCGCGGGAAAGTAATGTGTTTCTCAGTGTAACAAATGAGGTAATTCGAACCTGGAAACCAGGCATTTCTCTAGGGGCCGCGCCTTGGATCGTGTGAAATAAACTTAAGGTGCTACTGTATACAAACATTGCTACTACTGTTTTGCAAATTAAGATGGTATTTTAAACTGCAACATTGATTACTTGATGCTTTTTTGTATACGATACAGATACAGTTCCAAGTTTTTATTATATGGTATGGTAAAAATAGCCAAGAGTTGCGAAGTACCTAACTCCAAGGTCACGTTTTGCTTTATGGCATGTGCGATTGCTAGCCTATCGCCTATGGGAAGAATCTCCAGTTTACAGCCATCCCTTGATTTACTTTTGCAATTTACAAGCTGACACATATAAATGTTGGTACCTATGTGATGGTTTTCTCTATTTTATATTCTTTTATTTGTTTTTCATTAATTTCCTAACCTGCTTGGAAACAAATCAAGTCACTCTGTATGTCTCTCTCCCGGCACTTTCTAACCATCCATTAATAGACAGGCCGATATGCAGTTGACTGTACAATGTATATAATGCTAGTTTAAAAATGCAAAATGGACTTCCCAAGACATTACAAGCCAGCGTCGCTTCGTGATAAACATCCCAGGGTTTCAACCTTTACGATGTATGCATAATTAATGTGGGCGATAAAAATAAACAAACGATTGTGCGAAGTGGAGACTAAAAAGCAAGAAAGTGGACCCTGGGCTCCAACGCCCAACGGCCAACTGGGAACGCTCAGATGTGACAGAAAAATAATTGAATAGATGTTGTCAAAGATGACAATACCTAAATCGTATTTATATGTCAATAATTATCTGACAAGGATACTAACGACCTTACGATATGAAGTGGAGAGTGGTGAGAAAACGGACCCTGGTCTTTGACGTTTTATAGAAGAAGAAGAAGCAATAGGGAAAACGCTCTAAAATGTACTATGTAACGTGCTTACCTACCTATACTTATTTATCTACAAGAACGGGTTGCATAGAACAATACGTTTTGTAATCTTTTTTATGGAAGGGGCTGATACGTATAAGCACCTGAGGGATACAAGTAGGTAATTTCCTTAATTACGTGGCATATTAAGCAATTCAACACCCTGAAACCTGCAAGAGCTTTAATTAATGTTGATCAAAGCTTCTCTCACTGTACATAAATACTTAGATTAGTATATATTTCCCGCAATTTCTCTCGCGGTTTTATCGTCAAAATTTATCGATCGTGTGTGTTGTGTACTTATGTCATACAAACTATAGTTAGATGAAATGCGCAGATGGCACTACTGGTACAACTAGGGTTAACAAACATTGCCAAAGGAGGCAAAAGGCGCCAATTTTCAATATTATTGCAGATTTACCAATACCTTTTACGCAATCGTGGTGCGAGTTTAAATGAAAGAGGAAGTATTTAGTGGATTATCCTGAAAATAATAACACTATTTTAGGTTATTTTCTGCATTGTTTGGACAACTATGGTCGTAAACTGATATAAACTTGATTTTGACTGAAGATCTTACCTGTATGAGTCCATATTGTAATAAGTCTTCACGTGTGAAGTGTTCCGAGCTTCTTTTCGACCGTTTACTGGCTCGAAATTTTTACCCGATTTTTTATCTTATGGAAAACGATTTTTCCCAATATTTTGGCACCCGAATATGCTACATTGTTGTATATTTTTACAAAGGAATACTTACATAATGAAAGGATTAATGAAGTACTCTAAAATAAACGTTTTAATCGACATAGGAAAAGGCGGCGAAGCTTTTGTGTACCTAACTTACAGCGCTGTACTCTGGCGGGATAACCACTCCACCCAAAAACAAATCAAATCCATAATATAAACACAAAAAACCGATTTGCAAGGATAACTTCAAATAAAATTATATTCCTCCTCAAGTGGACATTGTTATACAAAATGTTTATTGGGTGTATAAAAAAATCACGCTTGACATTGACTTCAAGTCATAAATTTCAAAGTCAATTTGTCAAGCAAGCAAGAGTGTCAAAGTCATAGTCGCCAGCCAGCTCGTTGCTGCTGGTGGCATCATAATAGTGTGTTATTTATTGTTTAATTTGTAGACAATTAAATCAACAAAAAAAATATTGCGTACCTATACCAAGACAAGAACGATGTGAGATAAATATTTTATAAGATATTGTTACACACACCTGACTGAAAATTGTGAGTATCGACCTTGTTCTTCTGGTATTTCCAATAGGCAGGCCTATTGGAAATTAGATAGGTACCTAAAAATAATAAGTTAGCCCATATTTTAAAAAAAACATATGTAAATTCAATGAGAAGCAATCATGAGTAAGAGACTTTTTCAAATATTTAATTAAAAACTATATGTTTGCATGCCATGACATGGTTTATATCATTTAGGTGATTGACACTATCCTTAGCGAATATGACTATCGATTATATTATATAGCTTATAATAATATTTTCATATTTCAGATTGCACAATGGCAGCAAATTTACATCCTATAGATAAAAAAAAAATAAACCTTGTGGATACTGAAGTGATGTCAATCTTAGAAACTGTATTGGCACAGTGTGTGAAAGAAAAGATCCAAAAGTCTTTAGATGGGCATCTAGAAGCTGTTGAAACACGGGCCAGCTGCTACACAGGGTATTCCTCTGACATTTTTTATGAACTTCAAAATCGAAAAAAAATGTTACCACCTATATCAAATATAAAAACTCAGCAAAAAATTAAATTGTTAAAATCTTTTCAAGACCTATATCATATTACTATTAATTCCGTAAAATTGTCTTATTTGGAAATTTTGAATTTTTTATTTACGAAAACTGGTGTGTTTCAATCAAAGGATAACTTTCATATAACAAGACAACTATGTGCAATGGGTTATGAATATAAGATTACTACTATTTGTCCAATAATTGTAGAAAATGCAAAATTGAGATATGAAAGATTTCAGTATCTGAGTAAAATAATAAAAATGAGAAATTCTGATAAACCAATATGCTATATTGAAGGGAGAATAGTTGATAAAACATTTAACTTTGAAAAGTTTTCTTTAACAACACCAACAAATACATATGGAGTTGATAAATATTACTTTTTACATTGTATATCAAGAAATGGTTATATTAATGGAATATTTTGTAATGTTATTGACACAGAAATTTTTACTAAATGGATAATAGATATTTTGTTAACAATATTGGAACCTAACTCAGTGCTTGTGCTTGATAAGGGAGATCTTGATGAAAAAATAAAACCCATTACAGAATATAGCTCCAAAAAAGATATGTTGCATTGGCTGAATGCAAACAATATTCCTTGCAGTTGTGAAATGTACAAACCAGAATTGTATGAACTAATTGTTAAATCAGGAATAAAAAATTGTGACTATAAAATTGACCATATTTTGAAAGCATATGGTCATGTCGTATTACGCAAACCTGAGAACTTCCAGGATCTAACACCAGCTGAATTACTTTGGAATTATTTGAGAACAGAACAATATAATACAAATGAATTGGTTCATGAAAAAAAAGCTTTGGAAAAATATATTAAAAACATAGAAAAATTAAAGTGGGAAATCTTTACTGATACTATTGTAAATTGGGAAAAGGAAATTTTTGATATTGATTGTCAAATTGATAATCTCCTTGATTTATATGAATTTCACAATGAAAATATTAATAGGGATCCTATTCCATTTCCCTACTTTTTTAGTGAACCTAAAAATAAGGAATTCAATATTATTATGTGATTTTTTTTTAATTTCATGGCTCCATTGTTCGCCAAAACGATGATTTTGCCAACATCAAGGTTGAGTTTGACATGGAATATAATATGTTATAATATCAATAGTATTAATACTAAATAATATAATAAAATAAATAGTACAATGTTATAGTACTATGTGATTAGTTAGTATAATTATTTAATCCTTGTAAATTGTTAATAAATAAGTGATACACTATTACATGTTGTTGTGTTAAAGTTGTATTATTGGCAACATAATATTGAACCATTTTACCTTCCAGTATCTTGAGAGTGATTTTTTATACTGGTTATGTATATAAGTAGTAGTAATGGTTTTGGATAAATCTAACAGTAATTTTTAAAGGGTACTTATATGAAATATAAAATTAAATGGTAACATGGCACTGCTGGGCAAAAGCGAAATACCTACTTATCTACCTACCTATATTGAAATATATATCTGAACCACATATATATATATATATATATATATATATATATATATATATATATATATATATATATTTCAATATGGTTATGATATGAATATCATAACCACAGATTATATATATATTTCAATATAGGTAGTTAGATAAGTAGGTATTTCGCTTTTGCCCAGCAGTGCTGTGTTACCATTTAATTTTATATTATGTATATAATACTTTACTTGAATAGACTTGAATAGACGCAGTCAAGCGGTGTAGACGTGTCGACACTTGTGATAATTATTATTTAGAAATTGAAATTATTGTTAAAAGTCAAAGTGAAATTTATCAATTACTAATTACATTTGCTTTTCGCACGCCTTGATAATTTGCACTTGTTACACTTCACAACTAAGATCAAGCCTGGAATCAACATCAGCCGTTCGGGTGAGCAAGATAACCATACATTTGCCTGCTCCTACGTCGCCGCAGCGAGCAGCGCCTGCGCATGCGCACTCGAGAAAAGGATCACGCATCGACTGACTGATAAACGGTTAGCATGAGTGTGCATCATTCACCGCGGGGCTTAGGCACGGGCGGAAGCGGAGGAGGATCGCAACCTGACTTACGCTCGTTGTCACATACTGATATGGACCCATCCCGGGAAGATTTATTCATAACTCAAAGAAAAAGAAAACAACCCGATGAAGACTCAAATTATAGACAAGATTTAAATTTATTCCGGGCTGAGTTTATGTCTTTTTTAAATGAATTTTCGAAGTCGCAGAAGGAAAATACCTCTCAAATTAGGCAGGATTTGCAGGAAATAAAAGAGGAAATTAAGAACCTTCGAGTAACAACAAATATTTTGTCACAAAATTACATTAATTTAAGCGAAGAAGTGTCTACATTAAAAACTGAAAGTAGTGAGACAAATAAAAAAATCGAAATTCTTGAAAAACAATTACTGGTGATGAAAAATAGTGATTCCTATAATAGTCAAATTGACAACAATGAACAGACATATTCTCAATCTACAAAATCGCCAGTCGCTTGTGACCAAGACCTGCTCCTTGAACTCCAAGACAGATGCGAACGTTTAAAAAATGTTATTCTTGAGGGTATCCCGGAAATAAATAATAAAGATCGCCAAGCCAGGCAAAAGCATGACTTGGATAGTACAATGAATAAATTAATAACTATTTACAAGGATTGTCCGAATCCCATAAAACTCATACGTTTGGGAAAATACAAGCCGGAAGAACAAACGAACGGGCGGCTTATAAAAGTATGTTTTACCACTTCCGACCCTGTTCGCATACTACTACGTAATAGATCCAAGTTGAGCGATAATGTACGCCTATTTTCGGACCAGACACCCAGTCAAAAATTGTATCTTAAACGTCTTAAGAACGAGTTGTCGGATCGTGAAAAAGCTGGCGAGTCAAATTTGACTATTAAATATATTAAAGGGATTCCGAAAATCATCAAGTCTCAGTCAAAAAACTAAGTAAACAAAACATCGTCTTACCTGATAAAAATCACAACATTACATATAATTATGATAACGTATTTTTGAATGACAAATCTCTCAAATTTTTCTATGCAAATCTTAAAAGTATTCGAAAGGCTGGCAGGTTTGAAGAACTACAAACAATACTTAAACTATTGAATGAAACAGTACATATAATAGTTTTAACAGAAACTTGGATCCAAAATGAAATTGAGGCAAATTCATTCTGTCTAGATAATTATACCCATAACTTTAATATAAGAATGGGAAAAGAGGGAGGTGGTGTATCGATATATGTACATAACAGCTTAAAACACGAAGTAACAACTGATTTATATAAGCACGGAATTAATTATCTATGGATATATATCAATAAGTTTGCCCTTAATATTGGTGCAATCTATAAACCAAACAAAAAATATATAAATCAGTTTTTGGATACTTTTGCACTACATTTGGAAAGCAGAAAAAGAGGAATAGTAATAGGCGACTTTAACATAGACTTGCTAGCCAATAAAAAAGATGCAATAGATTATAAGAGAGTACTAAAGGAAGCAGGCTACAAAATTCTCAATTGCATCGATATTAACTACTCTACTCGTGAAGTAAACACTGATAGTATAAAAACGACATCTATAATTGATCATGTTTCCTCTAGTTTAACTGAAAATCCATACAGGTTAACAATTATTGATACACCTTTGTCTGATCATAAGCAGATAGTAATAGAAATATTTAAAAAACAACACAACATCAAAGAAAAAGTGAATTATCATGGAATCGACTATAAAGGTCTCCAGGATTCAATTAAAGATGCAGACTATTGTAACAAAGAGCATTCGTATGATCATTTAGAAAACCATATTAAACAAAGTATCAACAAGAATAAGATAGATAAAATTAAAATATTAAACTTGCCCAGAGAAGATTGGATCACAAAAGAAGTTATTAAAGAAACAAAGAGAAGGAATTTACTATGGGAGCAACTAAAATCTGACGTAAAGAAGAAGGAAGAGTTTGTAAGGCTGAGGAATGAAGTAACAAAATTAATACAAATAACGAAAAATGAATACTACTATAATAAGTTTAAAATGTGTATAACTGATTCAAAAAAGACTTGGAATTTGTTAAATATGCTTGCCTTAAACAAAGTCAAAGATGCTCCTATTCCGCCTACTCTTACATTAAATTCTATCAGCGTAAAGGATGGCACTGAAATCTGCGAATTATTCAATGAATTTTTCTCTTCTGTGGGTACTCAACTTGCAAATAAAATTCCTTCTAGGTTTCATAACAATAATATCAATATTTTGACATATATAAACACAAAACCTAAATTTGAACTGTTTGAATTTGAACCATGCACCGTGAACGAAGTATGTGATATTATGAAAAACTTAAAAAATGACGCTAGTGCTGGTATTGACGGGATTAGCCTGAAGTCTATAAAATCAATCATTAACTTTATCGCACAAGATCTAACAGACTGTATAAATAAATGTCTAGCAACTGGCACATTTCCTGACTCCCTCAAAATAGCGCGTGTTACTCCAGTCTACAAATCGGGTAAAAGAACCGACCCCAGCAATTATAGGCCGATTTCAGTGTTACCTATTCTATCAAAAATATTTGAAACGGTACTATACCGTAGACTTAACAATCATCTATTAAAATTAAATTTTATAACTTTGAAGCAATATGGTTTCCGAAGTAAATCCTCAACACTATCTGCGGCAATTGACCTGGTATCTCAAATAAAAACAAACATTGACCATAAAAAGTTTGGATTGGGTATTTTTATAGATTTTAAAAAAGCCTTCGATACCATAAGCCACTCATTACTCTTAGACAAATTAGAAAACCTTGGTATTAAAGGAATGACTTATGAAATCTTTCGATCATATCTAACAGACAGATATCAAATTGTTAAAATAGGAGACTACCAGAGTAAACCACAAAGTATTACTTATGGAATCCCACAAGGATCTATTTTGGGACCCCTTTTGTTCTTAATATATATTAATAATATCACTACAATCGGACTTACAGGCGATATAACTTTATATGCAGACGATACATGTCTATTTTATTTCGGACTTGATTTTTTGGAGCTAATTCATACAGCACAAACAGACCTCGACAAATTTCACGATTGGTGCCAGTGTAATTTATTAACAATAAATACAAAAAAGACTAGCTACATGATATTTGCTGCAAAAAATAAAAAAATACCGCACTACCCGTGTCTTACTATTAATAGTGAAGAATTACATCGCTCTAACGAAGAAAAGTATCTAGGACTACATCTTGATGATAAACTCACCTGGAAACCTCATATCGAACACCTTAGAGGCAAGCTAGTTTCTTTGCGTGGCGTTTTGCGAAGAGTTGGTTCTTGTATCCCATTTGAGATTAAGTACACGTTATATAATTCTTTAGTAAGGTCCCACCTCGAATATCTGATTGAAATTTGGGGTAGTGCAAATAAAACAAATATGAACTTGATCCAGAGGTCCCAAAATAAGGTAATAAAAACACTATTTAATTTTGACTATTTAATGAATACTGTAACTCTTTATAAAAAAACAAAAATTTTCAATTTAAAACAACTATATAAATATAAAATGTGCATTCTTGTAAAAAAAATTCTTGAAAAGAAAATTCAAACACAAATCACTTTTACGATAAATAAATATAAACACCATTTAAGAAACACAGATAAAATAAAATTACCCACACCTAGAACTAAATATGGAAAGAGTGATATATTATACGAAGGAGCTAAAATGTTTAATGACTTACCTAAAGACTTAAAAAACATAAAATCTTTGACTTTGTTTAAAGGAAGACTAAAAAATCATATCTACACCAAAGTTTTGTAAATAGCATAACTCTTCGAAAACTACACTGTTTATTTGCGTCATATATTTTTTACAAATTATTTATAAATTAGTTTTAGACTCATTATAAGTGAATTATTGTATTCTTTATGAGTCAATAAATATCTATAAACCGATACTTCCAGTATCATAACTTTCTAGTACTACCTATAACCGCATATAGGTTAACGAAACATATTTCTGTAGTATACGCCACAAATGTGCAGCAAAAGTGATCTTTACATGCTGATTTACCAGGAAAAGTTCTCGGTTTCGGCGCCGATTCTTTCCAAGACATTCATAGCAAAGTTTATGAGATATGGGAGTCATGCGATCGCTTCGCGATCACGCGAACCAGGCGATATACAACTAAAATTCCTCCCATTTGTCACTTGTATATAAACTTACTTTTAAATATATTAAATTTGTAGCTACCTAACATAAATAAGGTAGGTGAACACGTCTTAAACCTAGGTTACATTACGCTTTTGCGGTTTAACCGCTAGACCAATTTTGATGGAATCGATAGAGAGGTCAAACAAGCATAGGTACTATTTTTTGTAAAATTAACACAAAAAGGGGGATTTTGAATCCTAACACACCACGCTGGTCGGGTCCAGTGAGTGTGGATTGCCACGCCAGAACATGCAGGTAAAGTGAGGATGACTTGGGCTGAATTGCATGTCCAAGTAACTTCTTTTCGAGTAGGTTGGTGTCAGATTTTATTAACTAGCGGTAGCGGCCAGTCCCGGTTTCGCTCGGGTAAAAACCTTATCTGCATCGTTTATGGTGATCATACAGACGTAACAGATGACTTTTAAATATATGTTAGGTATAACTACTAAGTATTAGGCTTTTAAATATATGTATGTGATATATGTTAGGATAAGGAAGTAGCTAAGCACATTCTACAGTAATAACCTACGTACGTGTGGCATATTGTGTTGCTCGCATCGCGTCAGACAGGACTCCAGATAAAATTAATGTCAACGTCGCGAGTTGCTGTTAGGATGCCGCGACAGAAAAAGCAACACGTCTTCGTTGTTTATGTTACCAACATAGGCATCCTTGTCATGTAAATTTTAATTTTCGAGTAAATTGTGGCCAGTCACGCACTTACGTAGCCACACATATAAGTATAAATAAAAAGGTTGGTAGGCTAAATAAAGTAACAATATGTTCGTAGATTCGCATTTCCATGTAGGTACAATCTGAGGCAGATAACTATGACACCCTGTGGTAGTGAATATTTGTTAGGTAAAAGCGGTTAGGTATATTTGGGCCCGATTGTAGGTAAGTACGTTGTTTTAGTTTTAGTAAGTAGGTACTTGAGTAGAATATAATCCGTCACTTATTTAGCTATGTCTATAACGTACCTAGGTACCTACATTTTAACAATTAAGAGGACACAGCAGATATTTCGAAACGAATTACCACATTAATATTCTAACTTCGCTATAATATTACTTTTCACGGAAATTCTCGTCGCTAACCATTCCACATAAAAAGAGGTTGTTCAACAGAAAAAGTTAGCAAATTTGTCCCGCCCGGGGCACACATTATCTCCGCTCATATTGCGTTATAAATGGACGTGATTTCACAGAAGCCACGACTGCTAAGGAGATAATACCTTTGTTAAGTTATTTTTTAATATATCTTCCACAGAGTATGCTCAAGCCATTTTATTTGCCTGACAATAATTCTGCTTTTTTCTTTTTTTTTTTTCAAATCCAATGTTTACCTACTTAAACTGATGAAGGCGAAACAATCTAGATCTGATGTCATTTCTAATTGAAGACCGTTATTTTGTTTCAATTAAATTGTATTTGTCTTTGTAATACTTATTATTTAATAGATAGCCTTTTATATCATATGCATATGTGTTAGGCAAAGGCCTCTCGCTCTTTATTCCACTAGGTATAAGTCCAAGTGCTATAGCTAGGTATCTCACGCCATCCTTTGTTGAACTAATTCAGTGACGAACTGAATACACTCACAGTACAAACACTCCAGCGCATCTTTGGACGACCCGGCCACCTTTCAGTTATCGAATTCCTCCGGAGCAGTGAGCCGAGGAAGTGACGGATTGGGTCATCTAGTACCCCACATCAAGCATTAAATCATCCAATGATCTTCGTATTCTATACATCGCCGAGCCGCTTGCACTCTTGTTGTGATCTTCATATGCAAGTAAGTACTTAGGTACTTAAGTACAAATTTTTCGTATACAAGTTACAAATCTTTCTTTTTCTATTAAAAATTTTTAATACCTAATTTGAATAAAAGTACTTATAGTGGCTGTCTAACAAACCAAAAATTAAAATATCTAAAACGGTCCACCCAATTAAGAGGGAAAATAAAATATAGCCTCATGCACACATCATAATTTAGTTTAACTTTCAACGAGTTTGTGCAAGGATTTATTCTATTCATTTTTCTTGGCGGGTCGGGAAATCCTTCTACGCTCAGTCAGTACTACGAGCCAGTCGTTATACTGCACTTTGAGACGCAGAGGATCATGCAAGCTTTGAAGACAGGTACTATGCTATCTTACACATTTATGCACACTTCAAATCTAGTTCCTTCCTCTAATTTGAATGCAGCGAACCATATTAAAACTTGGCCGTAAAATTTTATAGATACGCTCCATTGGCGTAATCAAAAAGTTCTGATTAAAATAAAATTATAACGAAACATTATTCAGTTCATTTTCTGCGAAAATTCTCGCAGAAATAGTCATGTTTAGCCATAATAAAAGTACTTGGTGGTTTTGGAGTACATGTCTGGTAAAATTGTTAACATTTTATAGTGTAGCCTATTTTTATTGCTTTACATATTTGAAAATCAACCAATAATACGTACTTATTTACCTACCTCAAAAATTAATGTAATTATTTAAAAATTAAATATTTTACAAAATATAACTAAATTCTTACTTCCATATGTTTAGGATATTTATAACGTTAATAAATCTTTCAATAGATAGGAACCAATTAGTGATTTCTGCAGCTGCACAAGTCTCCCTAGTTCTGTTATAGATAAGTATATTATATTTTTAAGGTTTTAGTTTCGTGTGTCCTGGCTTATCCAAGCGACCATGGGGAGAAACAAGGTATTTATAAAACATTTCTCTAAATAATTAGGTAGGTAAGTACTCAACAATTGGCTCGATTAGGCTTCGTAAGCTACAAATCTTAAAGATAATAATTATAATGTCTAACTTTGTTCACACCTACGACTCCTTGTGTTTTCAGTAAATCTTAGAATAGGCTTTGATTTAACACAAGAAAATAATGGCGAGCCAGCTTTGAGAATTCGTGATTTCGCAGGTATTCAAATTATTTTGTTAGGATAGTTTGTAATCTTATACATACCTACACTTTCTTTTAAAATATTTACTGTTGATATATATTTTTAAAATAATCATATTTTTAGATGGTAACTATCCTAGAGCACTAGACTCCAGTGAAAAAAAGCATGGACATGGTGGTCATGCTGCAATAAGAGCGGATTCTTTTAGCGATAGCAATGAAGAGCCCAAAGAACCTGTCATAGAAGTGAAAGAAGTTAAAAAAGCAAAGAAATCCAAGCGTGAACGCGAACATGAAAAAGTTAGCAAAGATGAATCAAACGAATCTAATTCAAATGATGGTAAATATTTCGATATCAAATAGAACTTTTTAACAAAAGTAATCTTTTTTCACACAAACTTTTATTATACTATTTATAATATAATTTCAAAAAACACTCAGATTTTTAAATGTTTCTAAACTAGGTACCTTGTTTGTCTGACAGATTCTGAAGAAAAGAAAATCAGAAGCACGCTAGGTATTCGAGCTGGAGAAGAAGGAGAAGGTAAGATACATAATCGCCTTTGATATCTAATACCCAAATTTTCACAATATACTTACTTAGTACCTACATGGAACTCTTGTCTTGATTTTTACCATAGTGAAACTTCTTAAGAAGGTTTGTGTGTTACCTACTAGGTATGTTTTTACACGAGCGAAGCCGGGACAGGCTGCTTATATTAGTTATAGATATTATATGTCTACATTTTTATTTTTCAGATGGTAATGTAAAAGTACACGGACGAGAACCAGATGAATCCGATGGTAATTACTTCGTATAAGTACCTACTTTTACTTATTGCTGATTATTCCTGATATGCTTATTTTCCTGCGAATATTATAAATTAGAATTACTTTTATAAAAAAAGTCCATAAAGATCCAAGGGTTTCATATCTATAAAGATATCAAGCACTATTTCATATTTGCACTGATTTTTATTCTGTTTTTATTTTCAGCTAGATAATTCTACTGTGGTGATTGTTGCCATTAGGTCGAGAAAGAAGCCGCTTAACATATAGTGTTAGTCGGTTTTATGTAATAAATTGAAAATAATTAACATCCTTGTATTTTATTTTTCTAAGCCATAAGGAATAAAGCCTTGCATACCTACTTACTGTTACAAAGTAGGTAGATGTTGCCCTCAGCTTCGCTTGCGGTAGCCTACTTATGTTTAATTTACAAAGGTACCTAGGTGTAGGTAGGTAAGTCATTAAAATTGGCGCAGCCGGAATATCTGTTTGTCACGTTTTCACGGCAAACATCTGGGTCTATTTTGATGAAATTTGATATAGGTAAGTACAGACATATGACGCGAGTTCAAGCATAGACTACCGACGGTGGGGCTGCTGGCTAGAAACAGTTTAAAATAAACATTTCATTTTATATATCGTACCTAAGTATGTGCCATTATCGGTTCCCATTTCCTTCAACACAAACCTTTCGTGAAAATTGTTGAATAATTCAGTGTAGATAGATTCCACTCCGTTCAATTTTAACTTTCAGCGACTTATTTGGTAAGGCTAAAGCTATTTTTACTGTGGTTTCTTAAGATATTAATTACTTTTAAATACAGTGAGATGATGAAGATCAATTAGCAAATGCAAACTAAGGAGGATGACACACCTACCTTGAAAAAAAAACCGGCCAAATGCAAGTTGAACTCGCGTGAAGAGGGTACCTGCCACACAACATACAATTTATAGATTGTTTAATAATGAGATTATTCTTGTAAGTTTTCCTGTATTCTACAAGCAATAAACCTGTATTCTACAAGCATATACTTATATTGTACGGCCCGTCCCGGCTTCGCTCGGGTATAAACATAATAAAAAACATGCCTAAACCTTCCTCAGATATCTATCACTATCTATTTGTGAGACGCAGTAGAGGACTTTGTTTTACATTTAATTAATATGTAAGGATTTCATTTTAAACATTTTAGGTTCACTAGTTTTGGAGATGAGGTCAGGCGTTGCCAGCAATGCTAGTGGCGTCACGCGCGTCTACTCCTTATGTGATTTTGTATGACAGTATTGTTGAAATTTAAACAACATGTTTTAAAATAAAAACAACGCGTAATTTAACCACTAGCGCCATCTATACAATTTTTCTCAAATTAATTAATATTTTTTTCATGAATATCATCAAAACTGGTTATTTTACAATAAAAACTAGTTCTATTTTTTTATATCCTCATAACCCATTTATTTGATATACTTATAACACAATATTTTTTTTTATTTATAAATTTACACCCGGATTCGCAGCAAATTGGCAGGACAGACAGACGCACGAGTGATAGTATAAGGGTACCGTTTTTTATTTCTTTGTATGGAACCCTAAAAATGCACTCAACTGAACTCTTTACTGCATTAGTCGCAACGGAGCGCGACTAAGCAATGGGAACACGCTCTTATGCTACCGTTTCTAAACTATGTACACCTAAGTACGAATTTTGCTACCATATTATGCTACAGCCAAATGAAGATTGCAAAATCGGCTATTGCTCCCAAGCGTGTGCTGAAAAAACTAAGCGGAATTATTTGCCATCTAGGGGCTTAATTAGCATACTTTCTTCAGTTTCCGAAAGGTATACTCATATTGAAGTGAAACTCCCGTTTTCTAGTCTGATGCGCTGCAATTGGCTACTTGTACCTTACTCATGTTTTTACAAGCTTTTATAGGTACCTACATAGTTATAAGTAACTACATAGTCCTAGTCTTATTTTCGGATGGAATTTTGCAACTCAATTTTGAAGCAGATATCTTCAACCGATTGGATTGGAACCGGAAAACTTTCCTAAATGTTTTCTTAATTTAATGACATTAAAACTAAGTACCTAATTTAATGTCATTAAATTACCTACCTAGGTATACCTATAACGGAAATCTCGTAAGCAACCTTTAACTACCTACCTATAGCTTTTTATTTTACCAGGATGAATGAAGGTACTTTCTCTATTTACTATATATTATATACCTAATGACTAGACTAGAATTTTCTACTTAGCCTATAATATTTTTTCTAATATTGTTTAAAATAAACGAATAAAATACTTACTTGCTATTTGAGCGCAGGTGGAACCATCAACTTTTACAGAACGATTCTAATGCAACTCAGTTCAACTTAGGAACATAAAATGAATCGCATTCATACTAAAATTCAAGTCAATTTGCGATGCAGTTCAGTTTAGGTCGTAAAGTGGATTGCGTTAAGAGATGATGGTAAGTCCCTAGACCATTTAGCTATTCTGTGGGTAACTATCCCAACAAACAAAAAATTAAGAGCTAGCTAATAATAATATTACATTATACATATAAGTATTTTATATACCTAACGCACGTCTTTGTGTTCAAACATAACTAACTAGTTAGGTGGGTATTATGAAAACCATATCTCAAGGCATGAATTAATTTTAATACCGAAGCGTCATTCATCGCTCTTGAGTCTCAAAACTTATAATTGAATTTCGAATTCTGAATTGAATAGTAACAGTCAGTCTTGATGAATACTTAGCAAAAGGAATTATCATTGAATGAATGGATGTCTTTTTAGAATAAAATGAGTTTCATCTTTGCTACGTCATCAACGTGGCATCTACAATGGACGAGAAGATTTCGATCAAACTTATTATTTGTCCGGAATATTGGCAATGGTACTACCGTATTCAATATAACTTAAGTACTATGTTTTGTCTCAATCTAATGTAAGGTGCGATAGTGACAAAACATACTTTAGCTTAAACTAGGTTATGTTTTAATTTTTTATGAAGGTAAGGACTGTAGGCGTTGACCCTTTATTAACGTATTTCAAACTAAATACGTTCGTTTGTTTCGTTTCGTTTTTACGACGGATTATATTACCTACATAGTGGTAAAATTGAAATAGTCAAAGCGTTTCTTTTAAAACTTGTAATATCAAATATTCCTACATAACTAGCTATCTCTATAACCCATATCATAGCTTGCGTAAGTTTAGTATCATCAATACGAAGATCGCAAGTCCCACTTTTAGTCAGAGGAAAGTTCCCTCGATACTTCTATAAGCTCATTGCTTCTTTGCCAACTTCTCGAAACTTTCAGCAACTAAGTACTTAGTAATTAAAGTTCATTTTATGTTTCAACATACTTTAGAGAAATTTTTCTGTAAAAAGAGTTTGAGAGACTTTAAGAGTAGGTACTTTACTCAAAGATCTTCATTTTAGGGTTCCTCAAAAAGTAAAAACTAGATATAAGTACCTAAGTACCTACCTATAAATGAAATTGAAATTTATTTCAAATACTTACTCCGAGTCCCATTGCAGTTAGCGGAATTTTCATTTCGTTTCTCATAGTTAACTACGTACACTGATAAAGAATAAGAATCATTCACTACACTTAAATAGGTACCTAAGTATTTAAGTACCTATCATTTAGAGTCGAAAAAATATTTACCATTATAAAAAGCGTTTAATTAGCGAGAAATGTAAGTATAATTAAACCAAAACTCAACTTTTCTAATTTAATGAACGAATAAAGAAGCCAAAAGTGGGCAAAGTATGAAGCTTTCATGTTTGAATTATTCATTTCTGAAATTTAATTTGCGAGCGGATAATTTCAGAACTTTTCAATAGGGAAGTAAGTAAGTATATACTAAGTACCTAACTACACATCTATCTTTTGTACTAAGTATTTATTTATTATATAAAAGGTATATATATATATATATACAAGTTAAGAATTCATTCTAAATCTCTGTCGTCTCACCGCCGCATGTTCTCGGTGGTGTTTGGGACTGTGACGTCTTAAATCTCGGGGTCAGCGTAATTTGAAAGATTCAGATATGATTTTCCATACGTCAAACCTCCTTGAAAATGCTGTTAATAGGCAATAACACCTTTGGATGTCATATGCCTATGACATCCAAAGTAGGTAGGTAATCCTACTTTGGATGTGTGATGAAGTGGTTTTTTTCACATTTTTGACAGACCGTACTCTCTTTAATCATTTAATGCTATTATATCTCATAACGCGATCCACTTCACGACTTATACTGAGCTGCATCGCAAATTGGTACCATCGACTTATTTTATATAATGCGATTAATTCTAGGTGCCATGAATGCGATTAAACTGAGTTGCTTTGGAATCGTTCTGTAAAAGTTGATGGTAGGCCTGCTGTAGACTAGTCTGCACATGGAATTGGTATTGGTCTTCACAACAATCTAACAATAAAAAAAAACAATCAAAATCAATGTCATGTGGTAGACGTAAAACGTCAAGTCAAGATTGTTTTGAATTGTCATTGTCAAAAATTTGAGTCTTGGTGGTTTTGTACTTTTGTTGATAGGGATCAGAGGGATCACTAGAATACAAAGAATTATTATTTCCTACATAACTTTTCCAAATAGTTATTTTAAAAGTTATCCCCATTAATATACAATTCAATTGTAAATTCCATTGTAACTTTATCATGTTTTAATTTTTGCGAGTTTTCACTATTATCTTGAAAGTGCTATATTGACATCTGTTTGTTTTGATTTACTTGTAATTAAATTTATTCTATCAAGACAAACTCAACTTAGGAGCCAAAATGGAAAGTGGAGAGTGGAGAAGTAAAATAGTAAATCAATTACAAGCAAGAAATAAATATGAGACGGCTGCTTTTCAGGATATAATAACTTTTCGTAAGTAACCTAGAAACTACCTTTGTCCCCATGTTTATTATAGGCATTATTATTTTATAGGCATTATTTTTCTACATCGAATCATACTCATGATCATAGAAACTAAATAAGATTGATTAACATGAAGTAGAATATTCATCTAAAACATGAACCAAACAAGATGAAGTTTTATTGTATCTTTTATGATTAATTACATTGTTTGCTCCATAATTGACATCACTGTTGCATGTTATCTAAAGCAAATATTTTACTCAGTAGTTTTGTGCTGTTGATTAGTTTTACAACTATCAACGAAAGATTGAGCAATGAATAAACTACCTTACATGATTGTGTTACCTAATACCTAGGTACTTGGAAAAGAGATTGTATATCAGAAACAAGGACATTTTTGCTCCAGCCCTGCTGTACTCCTAGGGTGGGAAGTTAAACTGCACTGCACTAAGTGTAGTAGCTCAATTTATTAAAACCTTTTTTATTTAAACTTGAACTGGAATTGCAATTTTTTTCATTAATATACTAATTGATTTTGTCACTTTAGGCAAATTATAATCTGTCACAAAAATGTTCCTAAGTTCTACAACATCATATAAGAGTTAAAATATCATTTTTACTTATTTATTTTTGTGTACCAACTTCAAACCAGTGACTTTGATTTTTTTTCATTTTATGACCTGAACAAGTAAAATATGTAATCAAAATCCCTTATCAATTCTTTGCATAAGTCTTCATTATAATAATATATTCATTAAATAATCAGCCCTCTTCTATTTGTAAGTTAATAATTAATTCAATACTTTTTTGGTATACATGGTGAAAAAGGTTTTTCATCACACATGGGTTGGTTAAAACAAATTGTATTATTAAAATTTTACAAAACATGGCATCATTTTAAAGTTTGACATGTCTTGCAAATATACTTAACATTAAATGTATTTTATGTATTTAGAAATATTTTTTTTTATTTTAGAAAGCAGGCTTTTCGACAATGTGAATACCCTGAAGAATGAAAACCTTCAACTTACTTTAGTTAATGAAAGGATAAGGTTTACCAATACAGATAGTGTGGTATCCGGAGGTTAGTATATTATTTCTTCTAAAAAACTTTATTGCATTGTGTATAGTTACTGTATAATTATTTATATGTAAGAGAGTTCTCCATTACCTAGTTTTTGTTTTGAAACTAGTTATGATATATATTGGTATAGCTAATGTGATGTCACTCATTGCCTTATTTAACTAGTCTTGTGTTTCATATTTGGTGTCAGGTCTGAATTTTATAGAAAATGTAAGTAAATGAGTCATCAGGTTGCCGATTTTTAGGAGTGTTATCTTCATTTGTAAGTATAATGAAGTAGCCTGACTTTTATTCAGAGTACCCTATTTTGCACTTATAATATACTACCTCTCAAAAAAAAAATACCCCCAATTCTAATTGTATTGATAGTGTAATTGACAAGTCACATTTGCAGATGTGATCCTTAAAATAATTTTAAAATAAAGACAAAAAATGGATCAAAGTAACAGTGAATGGGATTTACTATTTAATTTTGATGATCTTCCAGGAAATCCATCTGCAGAAAAGATTCAAGCTTTAGAACAAAAGATACTTGTACAGCAAGAGGAACTAACATCTTTACACAGGAGAAGAGGAGAGAGTGCGCAGCAAATAATATCCCTCAATGCCAGAGTACAAGAGTTAGAGAAACAACTACAGACAAAAGATGTTACGTAAGTTAAACTACAATAATGAAGGAATAGGTTATGTTAAATCCTAAAAACTCTTTCGTTATTTGTTACATACATTTAACATTTACCTATCAATATTTCGGAGTAATAAATGTTATTTGTAAATATTCCAATGTTAATTTTATTTTAATACTTAGATATGTTACTCCTTAATTTCATTTAGCTATCTATTAAACTTTTTAGTTATGTATACAAAGTATATTTTGAACTGTCTTTTAGTTGTTGACACAGTAAAAATAATTATAATCCATTATCAAATCTGACATCATAGATATTGATAAATTTCAGTTCATGACTCATAATAGGAATTTATATAAAATGTAACAATGTTTTTGTTGAATTTACAAATTATTAGCTGTTGCTCGCGGCCCCACTCACGGCAAAAAGAATCGTCTATGTTTTTCGTACAAACTGTCACTCCAATAAAGCACTTTAGGAGTTGATCTTTTCAAATAAGCCTTGTCAACAACGACTTTTTTCTCAAAGTAGGACCCTCGATCTACAATTCTCGGCTACTCAACAGCTTTTGATAACGTTTGATGTCAAAAACCTGGCTTGACAAGGTTGCCATGGGTGTGAAGTAAGATCCAGAAGTGGTGTGTAATCCCACCCTAGATTATACACATACCCGAAACAGGAAACGCGCCAGAACGAGAGAGCTAGTTAAGTAAAATCCTCAATTAATTACGATTAAATAATTAATAAAATTTTATTTATTTTATAGAATTTCAGAAAATACAGCTTTGATAGCTTCTCTGAGAGCCGAGATACAAATGTATGAAACAAATATGTCTGAGCTGCAAGGCTTAAATCAAGTTTTAAGAGACGAACACCAAGCTTTACAGATCGCATTTGCTGCAATCGAAGAAAAATTAAGGAAAGCTCAGGTAAGATAACTAATAACTTATTGATCAAATTCGTCTTCTATTCACACTTGAGTTACGTATACCAATCTGTCTTATGTACCTATATACAGATGTCTTCAGGTAATTTGAATAAATACTCGAAAAGAAATAAAAGTAAGGGTTCTTAATTCTGGTAAAGCAAAATGCTGCACACTGATAGACTGTTGAGTCCACAAGTGTATACCCAATTCTAAATGAGTGTATTGACATAGCGGTATCCGTAAAAATCATGTCAGGTACCGTCAGATGACTTGAAACAATTCTGACATTGTTAGTACTTAATAAGAATAAAACTAAACCACAATAACTCACTCGATAAGAATAGACCTCTATCCGTGTTATAAATCCCAATTATTGGTTAACACTGACAAAACTATTTCCGAAGAAACTACAATCTTCGTATATTGATATAATTTTTTTCCAGGACGCGTTTCATGCATGCTATTGTTTATACTGTGTACATTATTTTTGGCATAGTTGTGTTGATTTTAGTTTTGAACAATTTATCCCGCTGGAACCATGGATTTTTATTGCATTATTTAAGAATTGGCAATGAGCCAAGCCGATTCGAGGTTTGCTGTTTTATACTCAGCATGTTTATTTTCTTCCTTTTTTATTTAAAACCTTCGCCTTTTTTTAAATTTTAGGTAGATCATAATTTTTTCGTTCAATTTGAAATGAAAAAGAATAAAAGCTCTTCAGCGATTGAAAGTAAAAAAGTCTTAAGCGAGTTTTGAGCGATTGAAAGAATTTAAACTGTATATTTTCATGGGCTTTATTAAAAAAATCGTGTAATTTTTTATAACTATATATTTTTTGTAACTTTACAAACGTAATGAATGATTATATAAACGTAAGCCGGTGATCGTTTTTAGCTTCCATTGCTCTCTTGTAGTCCAAATCAGAAAAAGGAAAATTTTAACAAATATAAATTACCCTGTCCTGTTTTAAAAACACGGGAAACGAATTCGATAGCTGTACGCAACAAAAGCCATCGCAAACACTAATTAATTCCATTAGTCGTGCGTAAAATGGATCCAGCTGTATATTTTACGAGCCTCATGTGATTATCGTTGTCTATATAAAATACTTGTATCTATATTCGAAGTAGGTAACACTATTTACCTAGTCAGTAACGTCGAATATTTTGACGCGAAGTGCGACGACCACTTCTGAAATATTAAACTAATTAAATAAATGTAACAATGAAGGCATTCAAAAAAGTATTAAAGGTTTCTATTTTATGGGTTAAATAAAATACTGAGAACTGTGTAAAGTGTTCACTGATGGAGTTTATTTTCTTTTTTCAGGACGAAAATCGGTCTTTAGTGGACAGGTTAATAAAATATAAGGCGAAAGATGCTGACAAGATGAACGAGGAAAATGATAATTTTGTCAAGTAAGATTTTATTTGAAATAATTTTAATTTTTGCATGATTTATTTCTAAACGACACGCAGTAAAAACTTATACGAATATTTGGACATAAATTCGTATCTATTTCAAAAATAACCTTATTACTGAATCAGTTTTCATATTTTCAGATCTTTTTTGAAACTAAATTAAACTGTATTTTTTAACTGGGGCATTCGGTTTTTATTTTTACATTTTCGCCTGTAAGTATTTCATAGTATGGCTGTACCATATTTAGTGAATGTTGCTGTTTTAGATACCATTGCGTATTGTGCACCTGCCATAGAATTTGTGATGTATTGTCATGAAAAATCAATGAGTTTGGTTGCATCTCTGTAGTGACATTAATTATTTTCATGTGATAAAAATTGAATAGCTGTCAGTACCTAAACTTCGATGAACTCTACAGAATACATATATTTATATGTATTCTGTAGAGTTCATCCATAAATGGCAGTTGAAACGATTTCCGTTGTATTTTTACCAATGAAAATTTTAGATAGAAATTCAACTTTTTTATTAAACGTATCCAAGAATAACATTTATACTATTTTCGTCTATATTGTAATCATAGGTGTAATTACATGCCGTATTAATATTCATTTACAGCAAAAGAAAGAGATGCATAATTACGAAAAAGTTTTTTTTTATACTAAAAAATGTTACACAATACATGACAAATAAATTTAGAACTTGCACATGTATACAACTTTGTGTTTATTTTTGTGTAGTTTTTTAATGGAAATGTGATGTTATTAGTGTGGGTTATGTGCAGAGAATGTAATATTTGGGTGTAATAAAATAGAGGAGAACAGATAAAATGAAGGACAATTTTGCACTGCATAGTTTTTTAAAGCTGATAAATTGGAATTTTTCGCTTTAACAGGTTTCTTACTTTGTACCTTATAGGTAATCGCAACAAGGCACCCAAATGTATGTTTCTCTAGTTATGTGTGTGTAACGCGGCTTAGAAGCTTGCATATGTATCCATTTTTGTTTTTGCTTCTTTTTGTTTAATTTTTTCAACAGGTCAGGCAACCCTACCGCGTTTTTCATCAACACGTTTGGTAGAGTTAGTTTCGGGTGAGTTTGACATAATGTGAATGAGAATGTGGTGGTTTGAGGCATTGTGGCGTTCATATTGAATATTACTCCTTCATGAATTTGGTCCATTTATGTCTTAACTGCACTCTGAAACTGACTCATTTTTTATTTAAATATCAAGATCGACATTTCCTGTGTTCCAAATCTTTTTTCCTGGCTGTAGGATTTGGGTTGATACAATTTGAGCATAACTTACATATTAGCTGTGAAGATTATACTAAGCCAACTATGCTCTTTTTTAATTCATTGAGTGTGCATGGATCATAATAATTAATTTATTGTTTATTGAATCGTGTGCGAATTATTAATTCTTTGTTACACTTCTGTGAATGTAGTCTCTAACTTTTCGAATTCTTTGGGCTGTTACTGGAATCTCTGTTTTATTTTGTGTTTTTTATTTTGAAATATAACATTTTGTCGATATTCAAACAGAATTATAATAAATATACTTAATTTTGTATTATAAAAATTATTTTTTAAAATTCCTCCGATCAAAACAGTTGAATTCGGCTGAATTTTGAGATGCCTATTTATAAATTTATAGTTTCCCGCGTTAGCGCATAAATCTCCTTCGCGGTTATTTGTGTTTACGTTGATCTACTCAATTTTCATTGAGGTGATCGAAACGTCAATCGTCAGCTGTAAGTTTATTTTATAGTTATCTATCATCATATGGACTTATGCCAATTTTATTTCATGATTGAGAATGCATACATGCAGTACATGTGCAAGCATGGAATACATTGTTGGGCCATAATAAAATATTTAATAACATGAATACAGTAAACCGCATGTCCAATTACATTGCAATGATTTTTATGAAGTGGTAAAATGCTAATTGCAATGATTTTGAGTTGGCGTACGTGCTACACACCACACTATACATCAAGTTTTTTTCAATAAAACATTTTATTAATGCCCATCCTGCACAAATTTTTACTGTTCGCATGCGATAAAGAAATTTTGCTTGGCGTTGCCTTTATCTTGATTTTTTATACATGTATGTTTTTCCTAATTTAAATAAGTGTCGCAGGTATCAGTAAATGAAGTATATTTAGGTTATTTAACGCGAATATACGCGTCTGTCGGTGTAACAGGTAACAGACATATTGTACATATATATGTAGATAAGTAATAAATTTTGCTACTTATCAATTATGTTGATATAACTTGGTTGTGTTCCAAGGATGGTTGAGACGGTTATAAGGTTATTCTGCCACTAACTTCACCTGAGAATCGTTATAAATATTATAATTATTTAATTAATTTTGAATTGGTATAACGAAATGAAGCTTACGACTCGTTTCAAGTTGGATAAACTCCTTTTGTTTCACTGTGTTATTATCAATATTTTTCACACGTACATTTTTATTTTACATATGTTTTAACCCTAAATATATCTAAAAACATTTAGTTACTAAGTTCATACACACACATAATTAAGTTCCTTTTCTAAATTTAAGCTATTATATGTAAAATATTAGTTATATTGCCTGCATTTGATTTTTATGCCTGTTGTATAATCATGACATTCGCTAGAATATTTACTGCTGCTTTTCTACCATATTATTGAATTATTTAATTGTGTAATAAGAAACACTATTTCAATTTATTTTTAATACAATTGATACTACAAAATACACTGCTCTTTTAGGTCGACATTTCATATAGACAACAAGCTATTGCCTGCATCGCCGCCCGCGGTAGCATAAGTTTGAATTATATCTATTCCAGATTTCATCAAAATCGGTCTAGCTATTTAACCGTGAAAGTCAGGCTTCCGCATTATAATGTTATTATCGATAGCGTGGATGGCATTCCTCCTCTAATATTTTTGCATTATTGCTGCAGTGATGTTAATCGCTTGTGGATTTGTAGTTTGTTCACAATGACATGAAATTAAAGTGTTACACGTCTGCGTATTTTATAATCGATTTAAATACTGCTTTGTTTCCACCTTGACACATGGTGTCCCCTTTGTATATATTTTGCGAAATTGTACCAGCCTTACGTTGATGCCTGGTGGCATCGCACATTTTGATACCTATTTTAATTGAACATAAGGTTTTGATTACAGGAAGAAAAGCGACAAAGTTCGGAAGGAGCTGGAGGAAGCGGCGAGAGAAGGCGGCAGTAGAAGTAGCGGGTCACCCTGCTCTTCGGAAGATAAGATAATAGATGCACTGCCGTATTACGCGACTGTGCTGCCATCTAAAGTGGCTTTGAGATTTGTGAGTATGGTTAAGGCTAGGCCAACACGCACACTATAGCGCTCACTACATCATCACATTTAGCGCCGTAGTGAGCATAGAGAGCCATCTTAAAACATTGTATTCACAGTGAAAGACAGAATTACTACTTATTTTACGTAACATTACCTGAGTAAGAATTTAATAAAAAATGTTTAGCTATTTTTTCTCCATACTTACAGTAACATGGTAAATAAAATCTAGGAGTAGAGAATTTAGAGTATCATAGTAGTAGAAACATACAGTTATATCTGTTTATTCACATCTTTATAAAGAGATTTTTAGCGGGTTCTGGTATTGAAGTGTGAATTCTCAATTAGTAGCAGGTGGCTAACCAATCGTATCTGATACATACATACATACATATTTTCACGTCTGTTTCTCTATAAAATGCTTCCTAATCCTGTAATATTCTCTATTATTGACTTCAATATACTACAGTTAATTCCTGAATCCTACTAATAATAACTAATATTATAAATGCGAAAGTTTGGTGGTATTTTACTCAATCGCGAAATATCTACGATTACGGGAGTGAGGCACCAAACCGCAGCTTATAAAATAACAAAATATTTATAAATTTCTCTTTATCATCTATTTGCATTCGGAATTGTGACGCCTCGAATCAGTATAAAAAGTAAAACTTTAAATTTGAAGAATCAGGTATGATGCTTATCAATGAAATATATGGCCGTCCAGATCAATAGCCGTCCAGATAATATCTATCTCTCTCTCATCTGAACGTTTTCACGATTTCATCATCAGCCAGAGCGTCAGAGCCCGGGTCCTACATTTTCTCCTCCATTTAGCACGATTTTAAGTATCCTCAGTAGTCAGACAATTGATTGAAATATATTTATTTGTTATTAATCTGTTCAGGACGCTCACGATGGTGAAGTGAATGCTGTCAAATGGAGTCCTACAGACCGCATAGTGGCGACAGGCGGGGCAGATAGAAAAGTCAAATTATGGGACATATCGAAGTGTAAGTTCTTTTACTATTTTCTTTTATTCTTATCGAGTGTGTTATTGCAAATGCTGGTGTCTGATTTTATTCAAGACGCCTAAAGGCATCAGATATGACTTTCACTATTTATAATACAACTTTAGATAAACAATGTCATTTTTTACAAAGGGCTTATGACTATCTGAAAACATAAATGTATATATAATTTTACAGTAGGTTTCCTACAAAGACATAATATATATATATATCTAAAAACGAATAACTAGCATAGCCACATGAGTTTTCCGTTTCCATACAACATATCGGTCTATCTCACACATAATATAGACGTTTAAGTAAAACACCTTATTAGCCAAACGCCAATTATCCTATTAGCTATATGACCTAGTAATGAAAATGGTGTGTCAAATTGTCGACGGTTATTTTGTTTGTTTCAGGTGTGATTGATAGTAAAGGTACTCTAGTCGGTTCTAACGCGAGTGTGATGTCAGTGGACTTTGATGCGTCAGGGACTTTCATAGTAGGTGCGTCGTATGACTTCGCGAGCCGCGTGTGGACTGTTAACGACCAGCGTATGAGGGTGAGTGCCTCTCCTATTTTTGATTCCACCCACCCTAAGGTTGACTGGAGTAAATAAATATATATGAACAATGCACAGCAAGTTTCAGACTTGTGTTATGGGATACTAACTCAACGTTGCTATGTTTTACAGCATACTAAGCGTTTAACAGCGTCTCCCGCGTGTATTTATCATGGCCAACAGAACTTATTCCCAGAATGAAAGTTGGTCTACTTTAAAGTGTATGTTGGTGTGAGAAATTTCAACAAGATTGGTTAAGTAGATAAAGCGTTAAACAAAAAAGTACTAATTATCATTTTTTCAAATTATTGTTAATATTTTACTTTGCCTTCTATTGAAGGTAAGATTTAATTAATAAATTATTTAATTTCGTTACTAAAACATTGAACTTAAAGGGCTTTTTCTATCATTCAGGGGTGATGCTAAAAAAGTATTTCCTGCAAAAATCTGTCATTAACATTTTTATTTTTTAAAAGAAGAACCCTATAATTGTTTCTAGTAAAACGCTTCGAGCTGTTATAATTTGCTGCGACGTCAGTTAAATTTAATTTTTACTGTATCTATTATTTATTATACAAAATCACATGTCACACCTCAACGTTACGCTCCTGCAGAAAGTATTTTTTTATTTATTAATAAAATTCCATTAATATATGACACAGGTTAATGTAATTTTTAAAATATATTGTTATGAAATTATTCTGATTTGTAATAAATTTCCATACTACGCCTCGCTTTATTATTATTAACTAGGTATCTACAAATTTTATTATAGGTGGTTTAAACGTATTTCAGTAACAATCATCCAATCTTTTTCATTTATTATCTTAGCAACATATACGATGTTCCATATCGGGTATCGTGATCTGCCATTGAACAGTGATCTTATGAATGATGAAACAGATCCTTATATAGTATCACTCTTCTGTCTGTCTATCTGTCACAGCCAATTTGCTCTGAATTGATTGGATTGTAAATTTATCTGAAGGATTCCCAATGTAAGTAGCAGTGGTGTATGTCAGCTACTTTAATAATATTAACACACTTCGGATCTGGCATTTTAATAGCATATGTACAGTCGACAGAGCTTAATAAGCTACCAACCTATTTTTTTTTGCAAATTGGTCGCTATTACCGCTGCATGCATCCTTGCATTATCGTGTATCAATAGTAGTTCTTATTGGGTATCTCTAACAGCTACTATTAAAAAGCTATTTTGTCCTTAAAGCTAGCAGAATAGACACGCTGGACATGCGGTCGACTGTACGTCAAATCGTATATTGCGCAAGTTGGCATTTAACTCTCTACTAAGTTTCTAGGGCTTATTTATTTTTATCTGCTTTTTCCCTGGGCTTTCTTTATTATCGAGTGCGTTATTGCTAACACTGGAGCAAGATTTTATTCAAGCCGCCTAAAGGCATATGACATGAGTTTTCACAACTACCTTACCGCCATCTGACGGCAAGTAATTGCAAAACCACTAGTAAACGAAATAATCAACCGGTATGCAGGTTTCCTCACAATATTTCCTTCACCGGAAGCGAGTGGTCGCCTATGAAAACTACTTATACATGAGTCCGATGGGTATACTCATATGGTAAGAATCGGATTCGAACCTGAGACATTTCAATTCACAGGCGCCTTAACCACAAGACCAGCATCGCTTCACTGTTTTTTCTCTGGTAATAGCCATATATGTTAAACCGCACAATGCTCTCGCAGTATTCGCAGGATAGTTCCTGTTTCCTAGCACGACGCTCCATTAGCGAGTCGTTAGCGCGCATCCACAGTTCGTGATTCTGGCCCGATCGCTTCCGACAACCCTCTCTTTTTGCATCTCGGTTCGGCTGCCGTTTACGATTCTCATTGTGGTCCCGTTTCACGGAAATAAAGCGCGATGTAGCAACTCTTTAAATAAACTACCCGTTTATTTGAAACGTAGCAAAGCAATAATATAGGTGTTCAAGAACATAAACAAATCGCAACGGTGACGCGGGCAACCCCGCGGGATCATTGAAACTTTATATAAATTCAATTGGATTCGATGAGTATGACACTTATTAAGGGTTTTGCTGTATTATTCACCAGTCCTAAATTTTGCTTCCTTTATTTGCTTCCCGTAACATCCAGAGTAGGGAAGTCCCTTTTTTCTATAGGTAGTTAAGAAAAAAAGCGAAGAAATAAAATAGCCACTTTAAAAAATAGATATATACAAATGACGTGTCTGTTTAGTGCATATTGTCGCTGTATTCGTAGTTTAGATAAAATTCATGGTAGATAAATAATACAATATTCTGTATCAAAGGCAATATTAAAGGTGGTGTTAGCTCTAAAGTGTGATGCCCCATATTAGATTGCCATTTGGAACTGCTTGCACATTGTATATTCTAGCCAACAAGTCGATAGTGCTCGCAACTTGCAGTATTTACCAGAAAATTATGCATATTTAAATGATAACAAACTCAATAAGCATAACAGACGTCATTCGATCGCCACCCACAAGGATTGCATTTCAAATGCTCTCGTCATCACGGAACCCAGTGCAAACATGCAATCAGGGCTTCAAGTTCAACAAATTGGAGGGTACGCCCACCCGTTTACGTATAATCTGTGGTACCCACTGGAAATGTTCAGCTTTGTTTGGCCAGACCATTATATGTTAATGCGCTAGATAAAACATGTTGTGTCGTGGAACACGAGTAAAACGGTTAACTCAATAACGAATGTCTAGTAATTTCACCGACATTGAAACAATTTCTGTGTGAAGCATGTAATAAATCAATTCGGCAATACGAACATGATTTTATTATATGTAATACGAAACACCTATAAGATCTAGTAAAATGAAATACCTATGTATATTTTAGATGGAGTTAAATGTTATTGGTACTACAACTCGCACCTGCCCATTGTTGAGACAGCTCTATAAAGTTCTGCAAATAATGGTGCGGGCTATTTTTATCCATAGAAATAGGGTCTGGTTTTTTGAGTATTGTCCCGTGAGATTTAATAAGACGATTATTTTGAAAAATTACTAAGCTACCTTAGAAGTATGAGGTTCTATTTTCATATTTAAAAAGTCAGAGAAACTATTTTATAGAAAATTAAATGTCGTCTCTTCCAGCCAGCAACAATTATTGCTCTGTGTCTCTTATTTATTTTCGCATTGAAATTTCTGCGTGATCTCGATCGCGGAGAAATAACTCAACAAATTGCGCTGCATCCGTATCCGGCGCCTCGACGGAGCGGCGCAGGCGCAATAACAGCGGGCCCATCGAATTGATTGCGAATGTAAACATATCTATCTCGTCTCATTTTATCGAATAATATTCATATTCCAGTATTTCAATACCAGCGGCGATCGCAACCAATCAGTACTCGCCACTTTTTAAATTAGCTCCTGCCATAAATATTTTGTTGAGGCAACCATTTGTAAAATGCATTTATTGAGTTGTTCATGTTCATCTGTTCATAAATGTTTTTCTGAATATCTTGGCTTAAAATTGTAATCTAGGTTAAATGCATTAATATTCCTTTTTATTTGGGACTTCACAGCGGGGCAGCGATGTGCAATTACTTTTTTATCTACACGCTAGTATAAAATTTACTTTATATTACCTACCTTTGGCAATGTTTTGGATTAGATTTCAGCTTTTTCTCAGAAGCTCCAGACGATTTCGTGTATTCAAGGAACAAATGGAAATAAGGAGGTATAATTTAAAGTTTAATTAAACTAACAAAAAACGAGTGTCTGAATTCGTCGCGGCACCCGTGGGATTTGATCAGCCACAAAGACCGTGGCGAAGATTTTATCACCATCTCAAGGCCGTTGGCTATATTATTATTGTCCTTGGTTAACGAGAAACCGAGAATTGCCATATCACTGACTTTTATAATTGGTTGGTATAAACGGCATAGCACATAAACAAAATACAATTTATTTCATTCCTTATTATCCGACTGGGCTATAATTACTTATTGTTTTATTTTATTTATTTATTAGATCCTATTATTATATACGTCGTAAAAAATCTCACCTTTTTGCCATAATGACCACCTCAGCTTGCGTTCACATAGGTGTAAATTGTATAATTTATAGATCTGTGAAACCATTTATAGTTAATACTTATATTACCTCTTCTTCCAAGTTTTATCAATATGACATAGAACTTATCATTTTACCATGGAAAATATACATTGAATTGTAAAAGTGCATGTTTAACCATTTGCTGGATTGACTGAAATATTATGTAAACGTCTTTGTCTAGGGTTTTTGTGTCCTAAGGGTTTATATATGCTACTAGATTTTGCCTACGGCTTCGTCCGCGTAAATTTCTCACGGAAACATTTATTTTTCTCTTGTCTCTCAAAACTACAAATTAATAGCATATCGGAACAACCCCTGCTGAAGAAATGCCTAAAGAGTCTCACTTTAACTCAATTAAAGTAAACTTTGTGAAGATTCATGATCGAAGAAGACGTTCCATTTAAGTACCGGCGATGCAAATATTCACCTCCCAAATATTAAGGAAGACGTAAGGCTTCTATTGTCTAGTTTTACTTTCCTTTTCCCAGCGAAAGTATGTGCCAGTTCGCTTTAAAAGGTTCATGAACATTTACCACAACAATGGCAGCCTCAACGCACGTCTATAGTCACTGATGTTAATTATACATACCATTTATCTTAATGTGGCGGTGAAGCACTGGTAATTCCCAATATGCCTTTCAACCACAGGTCTTACAGCCTCCGATGCAGGTTTGTGTAATTTATAAACCCTAATTAAATGGGCGTTGTCGTGTAAGTGAATGAAGATTGAATCGATATTCTTTTGTTAACTTTTATCAATTGTATGTTTATATCGTTTATTACTGAAGTGATTTCGATCCAGTTTTCTTTAGCAGATAGAATAATATAACTGAGGAGTGATTATCTGTTACATCCGTATTTGAACGCGGCGTCGACGACTGAATAAATTTATATTAATTACTCAGATTTGCATACATGCCAATGACAAAAAACCGTGGAAATGTCGCTATTTCTCCAAACAATGCTATGAGAATCGTCGCAGTGGTGTGTGTTCTTCCAAATAAGATCCTCATTATCATTGTTTATTGTTAATTTTTTGGTCATTGAACTCAAAGTTTCCAACGTGACTCATTTATTGTAATACTTAAGCAGATTATTTACTTCTTGAGAACCAAAGCCGACACCAGCAATATTTTATTTCTGTCACTGCGATGGTATCTTTTGTTTAGTTCAATACGCAGACTCAGAAAAAGATATCATAAAAGGAACCGATACAAACTATCATACAGATATTTTCAATACTCCTTCAGGAATCAGGAACTACACTCATCTTTTCTTTTTATGGCTATCGCAGTACCTATATGACTTTTAAAATATTTCTGTTTAGAGACTTGCTTTTCTTGCAAACTTTCTTTGCGTATTTATTATATATTATTTTATTTATTTTATTATGTACCTTTCGCCGCAGTGGATTTTCTTTATTACTTGTCCGCGGAAACGTATTAAAATTCCGAGATAAAAAGTAACCTGTTTTAAATCAGGTTATAAACCATATGGCATGATTATGGCATAAATAACAATTACGTTCTTGTTTTAATTATGAATATGATAATATAGTGACCACTGGCTTGATTTTTCGCCGTGGTAATGAACCTATAAAATAATATTCCTCTAATACCACATTAAATAATTCAAGGTATCAATCGGAATGGCTACTGAATGTTTCCAATTACTGTGTGTATTTCGCGGTCTTCTGCTAATAAATAAAACATTACAACTCTATGTTTGTCCGTCTCTCAGTCGATTTTGTATTCGATTTATTTTTCCATGGTTTTGCTTCGCGCGTGTCCGATGTGTGGTCGTCGCGGAGTTTCCGCCTATTTCATGAATATTTTATGTTATTGTAAACGACTTCTTCTGCGACATTGTTGCATTTACAGCTTGTTTCGATTTTATGATCGATGAAAATTCCGACGCCTATTGCTATGCTCTTGCAATAAATTTAGTTTTCGGTATTTAGTTTTGTTACTTCAATTTGAAGTTGATGTAAGTCACGTTTTGTTATAGATATTGTTACTGCATTTACAAGCACATCACTGTATATTACTGCGTTTTTATTGTAATTTCTTATTTTTTTATATGTATACTATTATTAATATTTATATTTAACTTCTTTAAGTTCTCAGCCGAGGCTGGTATTTTAATGATAGACACAGGCCATGACCAAGTGGCTATCATTTTTAGAGTAGATTAAGGGGGTCAGTCCGTGTATCGTTGGTATTTCTGTTGTAGGTGTCAGTGTCTGTAGAGTCCATAAACTTCCTAACTATTCGACAGGTATTAAGGATTGCTGCTTTCTGCATATTAATAAATGATTTTTTATTACCATAACGATCATGTATAGGGAATGTGATGATTTTCTGTCAAAATTTTTATTAATTGTATTTATTGCCACATTTTAACCTTTGGCAGGTGGAACTTTTTAAACCTACCTTCTTCTTCTTTTTGCCTTAAAATGCATAGACATCATTCGTGCTATAAAATGTATTAATTTTATAGTTCGGGCGATCTCCGTCCAGGCTGTTTTGCCGCATGCCGTGATATTTGTCCAGGGGGTTTTTTATTTACTTCGGATGCCAAATGTGAAGCGGTGCCTTAATAATGTTGATTAATTCAATATAATTATTAAGTTTCCTGCCGACTGAAACTGCACTTTATTGAATTAAATTAAGAAATTAACACCTGACGCAATCTCGTGCCTCGGGACCCGGGATGTCTCTGATGATCTGTAGTTTTTTTGTTCAGTTTAATTTATACGTCCCAATGTGTGAATTTATATTCGAATGAATACTATACGATTAAATAAATATGATTGGATGAACTTTTCGACAGCGGCTTCCCCAGTGACATTGCGATTTCCCATGGGAGCATTAGGTACTTATATAGGAATGAATCTTGTGAAATCGTACTCCGTATTCCGAACTATGTGAATGCAAAAATTTTATAATATTGGTTAAGTATATAAAGCGTGAAGAGGTAACAAACAAATATACTTCGTATTATGATATATCTTTTTATAAGCAAATTAGCATTAGGATATCGTTCTGGCAATCAGAATAGATCTAAACAGGTATTTGATATGGACGTACGAATTGTTAAAATATATATTTTGCGGTCGACCGAATAGGCAATAAAATTAGGGTTGAATTATAAGTATTACTATAGGCATTCATATATTTCTTCTTTCGCAGATCGTACTTAGTTACGTACGTTAGCTTTAAATCCGGAGTTCCATGTTTAAATTGTAAATAGGGTACAGACAAGCCGGCCCAGATTTTCTTTATCTAACTAAACGTGAAATGTGGCCTATGTTAAGGTTTAACTATTTATTTTCCTACACTATTCGATAAAAAACAGCTGCTTGTTCAGATAGTTGTGTTAAATTAATTGTTTATTCGACAAGGCACATGTTAAATAGGAGACCATTGGAGACAGATCTTTGGTTGAGACAATAAATACTAATGACTGCACTTTACTGGACTGAACGGCACGTGTCTCATGACACAAAATAATGAAAATACAGAATAGTACAAGTTTCTATAGAGCCAATACGATAAATATCAGAAATTATGTCAATTTAATATCAGGTAGTATACAGGCAAAATAATACGTGGTTTCTTTGAATATTTAGCTTATATTTACCTAAATATAGTAACCCTTGGCATTTTTCATTTCATTTTTTTTTCGATTAGATTGCTGTATTGCTATATGTGGTTTAATGTCAATTAATTCTCAATTATAATTATATTAAGTCATCCTTTTTTATTGCATAAGTTTAGACAGGGTTATACTGTGGCTCTTTTTTATTAATAATTTGAACTATAACTAGCCTGATGGCTGGGATAACGATGGAGGGAATTTCAAACCTTAGCATTTCACAGTTCTCTTCTTTCTTTTATTTAATTTGTGGTCGTGTCGCGTGCTCTACGTCCTTACTTTTGATATAATCTGTGGCACGACTGCGACGAGGCGTGCCCCTTAACACGAGATTGTGCAAACTTCACCTCGAGATGCCATCTCATCGATCTACGCCACAGCGGGACTGATCAAATGTGATTCGAACTTTACTGTCAAAAAGTATGTTACTTTTTAGGTTAAACTATTTTGCGATTTGTGCAACACGGTCAGCAGTAGCGTAGAGATCTCCTTTGTTCTGTGTTGTTGTTTTCAGACGCTTAAATATTTATTAATCAGATTATTTTAATTCCTACTTGTGAAAGACCTATAATTATGAAATCCAAAAATGTTTCGTATCAATATTGAATTGGTCAATAATCCCAAAACATATACGTGTTTTTTTTAATCTCTATTAAATAATGGTTAATTACCCTATTCCTAGTTGGGAGAACCTGATGTTTTAAGATATGGGTTCTGCTTAGTTTAGTCACTAGTCTCTCGCAATTTTTATGTTGTGACACATAATTCATTGATAAAATACGAGTTTCCATTTTCCAAGTTCTTAAAAATTTTTTTTCTTAAAAACCTTGATATTCTTAATTCTGCTTAACATTTCTGCATAAATGTGTGAAATGTATGTATGTCGCCTGATAGTATACTTATTCCATAAAATTATACATATTTAACAAAAAGTCGGAGCACTTTAAAATTCAATTCAATTGAGCACTTCAATTCACTTCATCTGAAAATTAGTCAGACGTATTCTTGTGTGTCAGTTATTATCTACTTAACGTAGGGATTTCACTTAAATAAAACAAAGAAATATATTTTGTGATTTATTTTAGGTATTGACAATTTGGACGGATGAATCAGGAATAAATGATTACAGGGTTTTATTAAAATAACATCTAGATTTTAAGGCACTAGGTGTATGTATATTAAAATACTTTCAGTTTTCACTGCGGAGACATAGCACATTCTTAAGTCTTTTTTATACGCTACTATTTGTTTAGGTATTTCATTTATATTAGGAATTTATTAAATAGATATTATTCAATGCTCAATTATAAATTATGTAAAAAGAATCTATTCTAAATTAAATAAGTTACGATGTCGGGACGGCCGTCAATCCATCGTCTCTTGACTTAGGTCGCACGTTCGGTTATCTACTTACAAGGTACTGAAATGTTACTTTTTACTTATCACTATAATTAAAATCAGGCTTATGCTACTTTTAAAAACAAATATGGTACAATACGTTCTCGGACTTCCGCGGAAGGATTTCCGAGCGTAAAGTTAAACGAATGAGCGACATGATCTTGATAACGACACACGGCCACGGTCCCGCCGACAACTCTAGAGATGGGGACAAGCGAACGTTCTCTAACAAAACAACATTCATTCCACGGACTATCACACTGGGCTCCAAGTCGCCTCTCACATCCATCAACAGACACTCACGCTCTTCTGGTCGTCCCCGCCTCCGAGGTGTGGGCTCCCAAAATCCTCGCCCGTACGTAGCGAAAGACTCTGGAGCCTTCGGACACTACCATTAAATAACCGCTATCGCTGTCCTACGCTTCGTGAAAGGTGGACGTGTCACTCTGGCAAAACGTCGGCCTTACGAGCCGGGACTCGACGGGGGTTTTTAAACTAACGAAATAAACTATTATTGCGGACGCTTAACGCAGCGATATACCTGCAATTACTCAGAAGTGCCTCTGGTGTGCACGCGAGAAACTGGCATCGTAGACTTTGCAAAGGGCAGAGGGGGCGTTAGGTCCGGGAAGAAGTTCTGCGGCTTTAGAAGCCGCACGGCGGCGCTGCCAACTGCAAGTCCAAGCTGCTAGTACGACTAGTTGGGCTGCTAAGAAAACAGCTGCTGCGAGCATAGCTCCCGCTGCGTTCACACAGGTAACATCTGTTTCTCTGATGTACACGGAGTCTTCAGTTACATTCTTGGCACGTTGTTTATCGAATCCGAACTTGTCAGTGATTTGGATTGTTTGCACTAAAAGCATGTCATCAGTGGGCGCAGTAGGAGTAGAGCGCCTCTTCCTGCGACCGTAGGACATGACAGAGCGGAGTTCATTCGGGCCACCATCACATTGTACTGGCTCGCAACTTGGCATACAGGGGCTGACCAGGGCACGGAATTGTACAACTTCTGATGAGGGAAACTTGAAAGCGTCGAAGTGTGACAACAGCATCTGTAAACACATTACGAAGGTTACATCAGGTTACGATAAATTATCGGTTTATTATATTACGGTTTGTTATAGACTTAGCTTATAAACATAATGAGGCTATAATAAGCACGGGTATGAGATGCTCTTTGATGTCATCAATTTAATATTTATCGTAAAATCAATATAGTATCAGATGTAACAGTATTTAGATACTTTTAATAAATAAATATATTTTACCCAAGTAATTATCTGGATTACAAATAGGGTGTGGGTGAACATTATAATGTGGTGGCATTATAACATTCGATGTTAAGTGAACCTACCTTTCCATTTGGCGCCGATTTTAATACTGGTCCCATAATGAAGTCGTCTGTCGGACAACCGTCACTGTCGATTAGTACAATTTCACTTGAGTCTACTCCATCCATAGCAACGAGCTCCCGCACGAAGATTTCGAAAGGTGAATTCTGGTCGATGATCTCGAAACGAAGGGCCTGTAATAAATTAATCAACAAATTCAATAATATTTTTTATCTATTCTATTACTATTAACACTTACTACATTACATACTATTCTTATCTAAAATAAGACACAAAGACACTTTGGGACACTGAAATTAGAAGGAAACTTGAATAAAGAAAAGACAGAAGAAAATTGGTAAAAGGGCTGCGTTAATAGTTCATATTAGTGATAGAATTATAATCACATAAAATGGTAAAAATAATATTTACCAAAGGATCCCCGACTTCAGCTGAAGTGATAGTGTCGTCTCCACTTCTGTCTGTAACCCGCATGGCAACGTTTGGTGAATCCACAGTCACTTCCTCTGTCAGTCCCGTTTTTATGTCACCGCGAATACCCAAGTCGACTTCGTTGGCAACCGTCTTGTTTGTCAGATCATATTGACATGTAACTGCTAAACCAAGATCGGAAGATGTCACAATGGTGTCATGATGTTGAATAACGACGTCATTGAGGTATCTAAAACATAATAATTTTGCGTTAATCATCCGGTATTATATCTATAAATTCTGCATTTCCCTGAGAGCAGAGATCTTACCTGCCAAGTCCATTTTGCTTCACATTACATTCGATGTTATTGTATCCCATAGGAAGCTCAAATTCAAGACTCTGTTTGACGTCGACAACACAAGAATTGGGACTGCCCTTAGCGTAGATCTTGCCGTCGAACAACTTTGATGTTTGAATTCTGGCAACCATGTCACCAGCACGGCAGTCAATGGAGACGTTGTAACATGAAGACAGTTCAAACGTAGCTGCTTCTGGTACTTCTAGGTATGGATCCTGAAAAATAACGTTTAATATTGGACTTACACTTTTCCCAAATTATAAATTTGTAAACTTCAAGGGGTTGTATATTAATAGACAATGTTTCATGAATATACCTGGATATCTGCAAGAGTGGCGCGGGAATGATGAGATAGACGACACACATGGTCTCCTGTATCTCCATGATCGTAAGAGTGGCAACGGAAAGGAGAATTTAGGCATAACTCTCTACATTCTTCGACTGTCTGTACATCTTGATATACAGAGTCGACTGTCTTAAGAATTCTGCCGTTCATCTTTTTGAATTCGCATAATTTGGTTGGCTCCTCTACACAATTGTTTTCCAGGTAGTCAGTATCTAAAAAAACAAAATTATTTAAAGTTACTTAACCTGTACTTTTTTTTGTAAGTTGTAGATTCTTTCATATCCTAAAACTTATAATTATCATTTTTCATTGTTCATCTAGGTTTTTCATTTCAACCTATTTCTTGAAATTCCAGTGTACAAATGTTACATTGTAAGTTTTATGATTTATAACAAAATAACAGGTCGTACCCTCGTTCGGTTGGAAAGAGTTGGTTCCCGCCAATGTAATACGGTCCATGTTCGACAGCACACACTCCCCAGTCTTATTATTGTAGTTCGCCGATCTGCAACAAGGTTACACGCAGTTTAGCTTCAGCTAACTTTTTCTTACCCTCACATTGTGTAAATTTTCCCAAGGAATTAACCACTTTTTTACTATTTTCTCTACATGTTTGTATACTCGTTGTATAGAAGGTCAATATTATAATGAACTGCTGTTAGCATTTGCTAATTTATTATAGTAATTAAATCTAAACAGGGTTAAAATTATTATTTGAACTTAACAGGTTTAGAGATTCTGTTACTCAGCTTTACCTATTTCGAGACAGGTTTAATAAACTTTTGATTACAATTTCACGTCTGTCGCTGTGTTTTTTTATAGAATATACTACTTGTCAGTTGTGACTGTCATACTTATATATTAACTTGTTATTCCGGCAGCTTGTTAAAATACTCTTTTAAACGCTCAAATTGTATATGTTAATGTATATTTTTTATCTTGCATATTTAGGTATACGAAGAATATAATTTAGGAACTCAATGATTTAATTTCGCATCAAAGACCAAGACTAACCAAACCAAGATAGAGAATATTTGAATCTCAATGTGACGTTTATCAAACTACATCGCTTAATTTCTCCATTACGTCTATTCTCGTTACAGTACACTTGTATCAACTCGATTTCATTTGTGAGACTGGTTTCTACTCGGATGCATTCTTCAAAATGTTCCCTTTCCTGTACTGGCCTTTTGAATTTTGTATGTATTATACTTTCATATTTTGTGGCCATTTACATAAATATCGTATTATCTGTTTGATCTGCATTACTATTTTCTCTGAAGATACAATCGATATTGATCGTGACCCACGGCTAACCTGCGGGAACGCATTTCTGTAAGATATCCGAGCATTTTATTGGTACTTGATCTTAATTAGACTTGCGTATCAGATATTTTCCTTTGTATTTATGTCATTTCTTGTCAGATATTGTATCGAAGTACCACATTTCATCAGATGTGTCATTATTTTATGTAATCTTCTCATGGGTATAGCGGCTCTATGAGTGTTACGAGAAAACATTAATTTAAAGTAGCTCCTAACATTATGATTGCGAGTGTCCCGCTAGCAGTAGCCGTTGTGTTCATTAAAGTCTGCAAGGCCGTCCCGGCGTCGTCGTCTTCATCGCACAATAATTACATCCAACCAACTGCAATTTAATTCAATGTTCCTCATGGAAGCGCAACAAAAAAGTTATTTACAAACCATCATCTCCATAATAAGAAACTATCTTTTGAAACGTCACTTGTATTTGTTTCACTCACTATCTACTTGGTAAATTAATTTGTTCATATCACGCTGTTATATCGTGCCTACACTATAGCGATGCGGCTCCTTTGGTGGTCCAGACTTGTGAGCAAAGAATGGGCCATTTGTATTGACTGTAATTTCTAATACTTGTAATTTAAACCCTTAGATCTACCGACACGCCCTCAGGCGCATCTAAATACGTACAGAGCTGATTCCTCCTATAAATAGTATCTTTGCTATCGAGATCCTGTTAATTAAATGAAAATTTATTTGCTGCTTTCGGATTTAATGATCATAAGCTCTCGGAATTGAAGTTATTTTAAGCGAACAAATATTATATGGTTAATCGGTTATTGTATCATGGAAGTAGGAAGTGATAGGGCAGCTCGCTCCCACACCAGTGTGGCGGCGCAGGCTGCCAGGTCTCGCTGAATATTTGCCAAACGTCGTGACTGTCGACGATCGCGATGCGCGCCTCCTGGGGTGTGCCCGAGCTCTTTGCCGCCTCAATGGAGATACGACGATTTGTACCCAACGGTACACGTGTCCGACAAGTCCCGACCACTAAAATTCGCGCAATTCGTTCTCAACCCGATTTCTCGATACTTGTACAAACGGTGAGAGGTCACGGTGTTCCGAGGACACACCTGATTTAAATTGTTCTCTCTATCGTAAAACAGAAACTGGTCCCTAAGTAGTCGACGATGAAATCTTTTGCGGCTTTCACGGGATTAACGGGAAACAAGAAGTTTATAGTAATACTTTCAACAATAAAGTTTCATCGTAAATTGTAGAAAATATGTTTTCAGCATGTTGTTAACTTCAAGATTATTATAGCATCCTGGAAAGTAGTACATTTATTAATATCCCCAGTATAAGAGTAAAGTACTCTCTAAGATCTGATACTCGGATAATAACATGCCGTAAATTAGCTAAAGCAACTATTGAGTTATCAAAAATTTTAAGATAAGAGGACGTCTTGGCTTTTACAAGCTGTAATAGATTGAAAAGAAAATTAAAATGCAGCAGAATACAAAATAATATAACAAACAGAATCAGCACTTGTCCATCAGTGCCATTAGACTAGTCGTCAATAAACCAATCATGGAAAATAATCACGTATGTAATCAAATTCACAATACTCTACATACCGTTTCTCTGCACGGTCATGACCTAAACATGCCAAGAGAAATACGTGTACCGAATGTGAGCGTCAGAGTCGGTACACTATTTATGTTAATGATATCAAAAACCGTACAAGGAAATAAACACAATAGGACAGTCGTGTCTTGCTACATTAGACGCCTGAGACGCGGACCATGCAATTGGCCTCCCTGTTTTGTATATAATGCTCGTTTGTAGAATTCAAAAACGGAACGGTTACCAGGAAGAGACCGTGACTTATCTACAGCAATGATGTACTACAAGACAGACCATTTAAGGCAACCTTGTGAAAGCTGATTGACTTCGATATAGAGCTCATTAATAAATTAGTCCATACGACGTGCACGGTTAATAAATGCAATCTAACTGTTAAAGGTTCAGACATGGAATTGATGAACATTTTAATAACAATCGTGGAGCAATAAATTTTGTTATTTTATGCGATAGTGAGTCAGTCAGATCTAACAGAATGAAATTGAGATGTGACGTGACACACCATGTCTATCTAGTTAGTGCCATTGTATTGGTTGTCAAGAGTTGTTCCCAGTAACATTTATTTGTGATTCTATACTCACTCCAGAGGAAAATTCTCCTGTTCATTACGAGACTTAACTTTATGGTAATTGTCGATAATGCCCCGGCGTTTTATATCCAACATTCCATTTTAATCAAAGTCTATTGAACTAGTCTTTGTGAATTAATTGCGCGAAGACACCACAATGATACTTATGGACTTTTAATTAACCAGTGGTTACTTGTATTGTAATTGGTCTTTTCTGATCTAAACTTGCGTTATTTATATAGGTTTACGTGGAAACGCTCATTCCAAGTAAATAAATTGTGATAAAAGCAGTAATTAAAATTACTGGAGGCATACTCCTATCGGATGTTGAAATTTCCTTCTGTATCACTTCATTTTACTTCTTATTTTGTGTTACCCTACTCAAGAAATTTTTATGTTTTGTTTGGGATCGTAGTTTCTTTCTGTATTCCATATATCGTTTATGCGAACTTCCAAAGTGTGAATAGAAAAATCATTCGTACAATATGCGAATCTCTAACATTAATATTCATTTCAATGCTTATTCGTACTAATAGGTGCTGTTTTAAATGGCTGGGATAGCGCAGGTCGTGTCGTGCGCAGAGAACTCGCGGGTCATTCATGGCTCACTCCGCCCATAGAAAGCTCTACTTTGATTCTTCGTAATGTCTTTATTTATCATTCTGTACCATGTTCACGATGACCGTAGATGAGAGTCCGGAAATCCAAACAGGTTCTCGATGAGCCCGGCTTTATAATACAAAATGTAAATCAAGTTAAACAATGTTAGCAAGACTTTAAAATTTCCATGCAACTACCAATAATACAATGTTCTGCCACAGAAGAGCTATGGAGTGGTTTCACCGGTTCCACGCATGTTGAATTGAATTGACATAACTTATAAACTTGAAATATATAAATCTTACTTCAGCCACACACGCTGTATTTATAGGAAATAGATGGACGCACCATTATTTAACCAATAAATTTTACCACTACAGTCAGAAAAATTTACTATGTCCAGGCCTCAAAATTCCTTTCTAGTGTGGTTTCTAAATGCATAAATTTTTCATTATATAACAACGAATCCGCTTTTTGCTGCTATCGGAAAGTTTAAATTACTTTTTACAATATTAAACTGAATAATATATTGAATATTGCATTTTGGTACATGACTTGTGAAATTATGCATTGTTTAAAAATCGCCTGATATGAAAAGTAACCAACCTGCACACAAACTCGTTCTCGCCAAGACAGAGATCAAGGCACATCTGCCTGGAGCCGACGGTATGCGTCCTCTTACCGCGCCCCTTGAGGTGGTAGCCGCGAACGCGGTCGAAGCACCAAGCGCGCTCACACGGTCGCACGCCAAGGCAGGACTTCTGAGCGTAAATTGTGAATACCGGGAATTGAGACTTTGTCAGCGCACCTGCAAATAATTGTACATTTTTATTGTGGTTATTATCTCAACCACTTCGCTCGTGTCCACACACAGTATCCACATAATTAGGCATTTCTTATACTACACGCTTGATAGATTAATAATGTAGTATTCACTTCAATGTTGCACATTTTATTCTGTCTTTCTGTTTGACTTTATTACTTTACATTTTGTTATCGTCTATCCTACTTACTGACTAGTTTTCATTCTGGAACCTGTACGAAAATTCTTAGATTTTAAATTTATCTTGGGCGAAAAATTTTATTAAGTCATTATTTCCATTAAAGTTTTCTGATGTGATCCTGGGTTAAGTATATTAAACACGCATGTTATCATTAAATTCTTCACGCCCAAGCTGTGGGAAGAAAGGCGTTGGAGCTTGGCGAATTCGAAAGTCTACGTACAGACTCGCGTTGTGATGAGCGGCTCTGTAATCGGTTCCCGACTAGATTCCTCGAATTAAAAGATTAGCGTGCTCTTCAACACGCCTTAATTTAATGCCCCCATTAATATGCTTGTCTTCACCCTCAACTATCTACGCATTGTAATCGACATCCGCGCAGGAATGCTGTGGAATATTTCAATCGTGAACGATTATGTATTTTATTGTTTTGATGAAGCTAAATTTGCTTTTGAAGAGGTCATTAGCTAAATGTTGTTGCAGATTCCAGTAATGCGAATGTGGTCAGAAATACCTGCTGTGGTCGATGATTTTTTATTTAAGCGGGGATGTTTTTGTGACCATTATAATTAGCAAATTCTTGGTTTGTAAGTTCATTACTCTCCGTTTTCATTTTATGTGTTAATCGTTTTTGATAGAAAAGAGGTAAAACATGACGAATAACAAACTTCATCGCTGATTTAAAAATAGAAGTATAATACCTCTATAATAGTCGGCTACTATTGAATTCTATAAAAAAAGTTTAAGCATTCGTGTTTAAAATCCGGTTTTCCATTGTGAGAATTCTCAACTCATTCTTCATAATTTGAATAAAATAAACACACAGTTTGGAGGTCAAGGCGCATCCCATTGACTCGCGTGTATAAAGCGTGGTTTAATTTTCCTTTTCGCGGCGAGAGTATTTTTTCCCAATAAGGTGATGAGCAAGTCATTATTCCGTTATTGGCATTCAAATGATGTGCTGAAGCAAAAAATTAGAACGCATCGCGTGTTTGAGAGCTCACACTGTATAATATCGAACAAACGAGAGTATTGGCGCCATTATTGTGCCACCTGCTAGGTCTGTCCCGGTTATCGCTTACACTAACACCGAACAGATTGTGCCGTTATTGATGCTTTTTATTGACTTATTTATTAGTTAATTAATGAATTTAGCACGCGTACATTCTAATATATCTCGTTTATTACTGAAGATGAATACCGCAATTGCTATTCATATAGTTTTTGCATCATTTTTTGAAAGATTTATCTGCGGCTTTTGATAAAAAACATATTGAAAGATTATTAATTTAATGGCCCCATTATAAGATACAGTGTTATGCCTTATGTGTATAAATTACATTCAAATATTTTTAAGAACAAAAATTTTAGTCAGTAAACTCTACGTTGAATTTGTATGCAAATGAAAAGTAGTCATTAATCGAGTCATCATAATATTCTGATTTTCTCGCCTATAATAAATTTTATAGGCCGGTTTGTTTCCAACTTGATGATGACACCTGAATGAATGACGTGAATTTGAAACAAAACATGACTCACCGGGTAATTGGTCCGCGTCAGAGCTGAAGAGCACGCACAGGCCGGTCTCGTAGTTGACTGCTCGGCAGGTGTCGTTGGCCTGACACTGCTCCAGGCAGTCGGTCAACATGAGAGTGCCGGGGATGTCGTCTAGTATGTGAGACGGCGCCGAGAACACGTACCTGCGCATATCACATCAACGTTTAACGCACGAGTCTATTGCAGGTGCATTGCATCTGTGTAATAATCTTGTGCATTGTGAGGTCTTTTTAAACGATTAAGGCCTAATATATTTATCGGTTTAGATGTATGAGGTATCTGTTTAATACTCACTTCATTAATTTTGAGATAGCTGTCGTAATTTTTCATTTTCCTATCTATTACTGCTAAGTATTTTATCATGCTAAATAAACGTCCAGCCAGACAAAGTAAATGAAATATGGAATGGAATGAAAGCCAGCGTAATTATGTTTTACTATGTATTCCTAATGATAGAAGTGAACTACAACTGAATCTTGATGGAATTTCTCCGTAACTATGTTGATTCTGTTCAGTTATGTATCGGACCAATTAGCGGCTTGCCTTTAATAATCACCGTCGCTAATAAGTTGATTATCGCAAACAAGAATTGAATGAAGGATATCTTTAACTTACCCAGTCACAAGTTCAAATCCTATCATTTCTGGGTCGCACTCTTCCAATGAGTTGGCTGGTGCTGACGGCGCTGATATGCCACTGGGCGCTGAAGGAGGCACACCCCCTGAAGCTGTTTCAGGGACGGTAGATGAAGGTTCCACAGGATCTTCAGGCATAATTTTAGGCGGCGGCGACGGTGGTGCCCCTGGGTTTTTATATTCTTGTGGCGCGGCCACCACTACTGGTTCTGGAGTTCCAGATTCCACGGCTAGATTGTCTTGCGCGGGCGCTTCAGCCGCTGATCTTAGCGTACCCTCGAACTTTTTTGCCGCCTCGGCGACGTACGCCACTAATACTAAACAGATTATAAGCCGCATTGTACTTCTGCCGAGAGGCCGTGGCAACATTCGTTATCTGCAACAAAAGAAAAATGTTTATTAAAAAGCTTTACAACACTTTAATTAATACGTCTACCGTAATTGCATGGGAAGCTTTGAAATTATCGTGTGTAAAAGCACTCAAGTTTATGCACGCAAACTTCATGAAAGATAGAGTAAAATCGATCAATATCTTACGGCCATATCAAGCATCGTTTGCCGCAAATCACGATGAGATGTGTTGCATTGATAGGTTCTCGTATAACAATTTGTGGCCTCACTGCGACAAGTGAATCAGTGTCTTCGGCCACATTCAAACAGAGCTAACGATAACATATTGCTATTACAACTGTGTTGGATTTTATCTTTATTTCATTGCTCTAATGACCGGTACCTACTATTTGTCTATAGAGTGTTTTAGTGACTAACGGATCTTTGGTAGAACAGATTAAATAGGTAGGATTTTGAGAAATGGTCGAATATACGATTGTTTCCGCATTCGCGCCATTATTACAAGACATGTGAATGCGAGAAAGGTGAAACAATTATGATTGCTATCTTAGGGCATTAACTGAATAATTACCGTCTATTTGTAGTTAACGTGTAATATTTGACACGTAATTCGCTAATAGAACTCTATTCCGCTGCGGTTATGACATAATTACAGTTCATGAAAATTCACGGTACTTAAGGCGTGAGAAAAATCTAAAACGTGCATTCACAACAGCTTCAAAAACTTCTGTTTAAAATGTTACCTTAAAAAATTTTTTTAGTTCAAAATAGTTTTCAAATTGCAGAGACCACCAATGACGACTTGTAAGAGATTTACATTTGTTGTTCGCGGTAAATATTCACATAACATATACAAAATTAATATGGCCAAAAAACTTGTAAGTTTCGTAACTAAGTAGTTTTTTCATCGATATTGATAACAATATGCGAACTGATAGCCAGTCGCATTACGTTACGCTCACGTTCCACGTACAATGCTCGTAACGGTCTGTCTCGTCTCCTCCACTTCGTGGTCAACGGTACTACTTATTCCGATTTTATTGTAAAATGTATTTATTCGCTACGCCCGACGCCGAATAACAAATTATAAATTGTTACCGCTGAACGACATCCAGTCGACAATTATTATATTTTTTGCTGGCTTTGTAGTATAACGATATCATTATATTGTATGTCGAATGCTTTATTGAAAGAGCTTCTTGTTAACAGTAGAGTAGCAATAGCAGACCTATAATTGTCTACAGGAAAATATACTAACTCGTGATTTGCTATTATAAGCTTCTAAGATAAGAAAATACATTCATTGTAATACATTGTGATAGAAATCTATATTCAACAACCTCATGAAGCAATTTTCATAAACATAAAATACCAAAGCAATGCATGTAAATATTCAATCTAGAAATGTTACGCCTCTATTTCATGTTTATTGTTGATTAAATTTGCCTTAGATACGGTTAATTGTTTACGATATTGCCGTAGACAGCAGCATTGCGCACACAGCCTGAATCGCCTCGGGAAACTTAATTCATTTTATGTGTCGTCGTGTCCCTTGTGGCCCGATAGTAATTTGATCTCCACGTCTATTAAGAAAATGAAATTACCCATCTATAAGGTTAGCGTTACAAACTGATTCGCGTCGGTTTCAGACCACTACTAATTATTTACTGTAGATCTATGTGTTCAGAGTATTTTTAAAATTCGTATTTTACCACATCTCTATGATAGTAGGACAGTTGCAATTTCTTACGTTTCAAGTTATTTATCTGTTAAAATAGCGAAGAGAAGGCACGAGTCGGTTGATTTTATAAATTTGCTCTCCACTCTGTGTGACGGTCAGACAAATGGTGTCGTGCGGTCTTGCAGTTTTCTTAAATAAACATTACGCTGGAATTTAGTACGGAGAGTATAATTTGTCATGTTCTGAGAAGGCAAAGTTCAAGCAACGAAGTTTAAGTAAATAAGGCCAGACGACGTCAATGGCGTGAAATAACAGGAGTGACGGCTCAACTACACCTTGAGCCTGGGGCGGGACTGACCTACTATAGCTGTAAAGCTTGCTTGCTAATATTTTGTCCCTTGTGTATACCCATACAACATACAATAGTACTATCATTTGTGCATGTGTCATCATGTTTGGCTTCAGTTAATATTTTTATAATCTTGCTGGTGGAGACGAGACACATCTTGTACTTACTTGAAATTCCTTTAATATAGCAAATTCCTCATCTCTTTAATAAAACACTGAATATTATAAAAATTGAATCTCTTCTTCTTCTTATTTAAGAGCTATGCTCTTGTCGGTGGAGTATACGCCACGCCTCTCTATCCTCGGCTTTGCTTTTAAGGTCTCGATACGACACTACGCCTGCCTTCTCTTTCAGTTGACTTGCATAACTTTTCCTCGGTCTCCCTGGACCTCTTCTTCCTTTCACCTTTCCTTCAAAAACAGTAATAATTGAATTTCCTTCAAAAATTGTAGTACTTATATATTTTAAATTAAGTCGCGACGTTTGCCCATGAATTCCTAAAAGCAAGCAAAAAGGACTTTCAGATTTTATCAGTGTCTCGTGTCTTTCCCCTTTGCTTTTTAGTATAAATCGTTCCCATTGTTCCGATCATGACTTGTATCATACTAACACAACTCCTCTTAAATATATGCAATATTTCAGTATAACGACGTTGTTTTCTCTATAAATCATTGTAATCTTGCCAACATGAGGTACGAGCATCCTCAGTACCTTGAACACCTAATCATCCTTCGCATTTTCATTGGAAAGTGGCCTCTATTACTGCAGCATAGAGGTGCATATAGGGTTAGTAGATATGCAGTAGATTGTACGATATCGGCCGATTTAGACAACGATGTTACCTCACAGAACACGCTGACCTGTATTATAAAGGTCGCCGCTATAAGACAGCGAACAAACGCACGATAGTAGGTCACCCTTGTTTCTTTGCCGATAGGGATTTATTCGTACAGTTTCGTTGTTTAACCTATATTATTTAGGTAATCACTATAATGGATTACAAAATCTTATAACCTTTATTGACATACATTTTCATCTGAAGACATTATTGCGATCTTTTATTAGGATTACTTTTGAACGTTGATAAATCTTATTGATTCCACATAAAGGCAATTGAATGCTGAAATTAATTGATTATGTTATTAATGTAATAATTTTATTATCGTGCCATTCCAAATTACAATTCTAAACCTTACGTTAGTTATTAATAAGTACTTCTACACATTACCTGAATTGCGTTAAGCATTTGATAACTGCTGGTTAATTCTCAATAACCATTAAGCAAATATGGTTTTATCGGCAATCGGGGGCCTATTTGGCAGTGATGTGCATGTTTAAAGAATAATTCATGAAAGATAGCCTTGTATCGAGACAAGTCGGGTTACGAATGTACGGGCACGTTCACTCGCCCCGAGCCCCGATCAGATGGGGTCAGCGCATTCAATGAGCCGGATGCCACCAACCTGCTATTTACGTTTCACCATACCTGTACCTGTTGGCACACTATGGACGCCGTCTTCGTTTTCTCGTACAGCCTACTCCATCTCAAGTTTGTACGTAGACCTTTTTGCAGCGGCAAAAGCGGTGAATTCACTAAGCGTATGGTTCGGTTGATGGGAGGTTGATTGTACGCTATCCTACATAAGCCTCAAGTTATTCTGATTTTTTTTTCAACTTTATAATGTACCTACAGTACCGCGCTTGTCAGAGACAAAGATCTACCAGCCGCCTGCATGAAAAATCTACATGGCTCCAAGCTTAATGCAAATATCTTATTTATTATCAATCATCTGGATATGAAAATAAAAAATATGCTACGCGAGAATCTGTTCCTGTAATATGTATAAAATTCACGCACATGATTTTTTCTATTAATCAAATTGTATGTTTTGTATACTGAAATTTATCCTCGATCAATAAATTATCCCCACATTTTCGAGTAGTTAGCACTGCACTTAAAATAGCTTTCACAGGCGATTAAAATCCTAGCGGTAATGAAATCAGAGGCACCGTGAACGCCAATTATAGAAGCTGTTTCAAAACATCTCCGAAGCAGCCTGAAGCATAAATTGATGCACCTGTCGAAGCACAATAGGGAATCTATACGACTTAATCTACTTAACTGCTAATTATTAGCAGCTTAGATCAGCCATTAGCCTAGCCAGGAGCTTCAGTGATTTACATTGAATATAATTACAATTTACTATCCCGTACTATATTACTACTTTTATAACCTGTCTCCTATCTACGTGCATAGCAAACCCCCACAATAACAACCACGTCCACGATCTCAAGTCAATGACTCACATTGTTCAATGCCTATATTTGTATCAAAACGAATAGCATACATCAACTGTATATTTACTATAGTTGCACAACATACTCTATTTCGCGAGCTTGCTTTAAATATCTTTCTACTTTGTTCAGTCCGCGAGATAAATTACCTAGTTCTTTAACAAGGTGCTTTGAGTTAATCGGCGTCATACGTTTAGTTACTACGTATGTGTTTAGCCGTAACGATACACCCAGGATTATTTGTAATGCACTTTTAGAGAAATCAGAGGCAGTAATGGTTATAAGCTCGCGGCTGGCTATTTATATACATAATTTTCTTCAGAGTACAAACTTGTGTAATCTATTTTTCCTACAATAAATAAAAAACGAAATAAAACAAGCAAAAGTTGTAAAAATTGCTCATAAAATTTGCACATAAGTTTCCAATACTTGTTATCGTTAATCATACTTATTGTTATTGTCTACAGACGTAGAAATGTATGTTTATGCATGGTGCAAAACAAACAATGGACAAAATGTGAAAACTGAGAGGATTGTAGTCGTTACAAGCTTTTCCTTTTCCCAGGTATCCTCATTGGCGAGGTTAGTGGGTTGAAGCGCCGGCGCGGGCTGCGGTTCTGCCCCTGCGCGATTTACATTAATGAGAGGATCGCGATTTCTCCAGTCTCGATCGGTACACCACTACTCGCTAACGCCTACGTGACCAACCGTCTTAGGATTAATTCTAAACGTTCGTTTAAGATAAGAGAAACCAACAAACTAGTATCCATTAATCGTTCACTCCTGTAATCGGACTTTCTGCAGCTAATTGAAAGTCACCTTTGCCGTAGGTGTCATGCTTGTAATTTGCTGGAGGATCTTGTCCACCAACATGCAAATAAATGTTGTTACTCGTTGAAATCGCTAGAAGTCTTGTTGCGTAGGTGCACTATGTTCATGTTAACACTTTGATACAAATTACAAGAGTTTACTACTTTTATACATGCGAATAAACATAATTATTCTGGCATCATCAGTGTTCACAGTTAATAAGTATAAAGATAAAAAACTTTTAGTGCACTTACTCTATCAGTAAGTGCACTAAAAGTTTTTTATGATTTGAAATTCGATCGCCTCACGCCTTGTTTACGTTGATGTATGTGTTACAAATTCATATAATCTTCCATAATTCGTATTATGTCGTGCAGGTGGAAATTACGGTTTTATTATTCGTTTGGTTTCATAAAGTCTACACTTTACTATAAAATGTTTAAATAAGGAGACAATTACCAGTTATAAATTTTCATTGAACTATGATATTATGCTTTAAACCAGTGGTCGTATGACCATTACTAATAATGAGCAATTTCACAATAATGATGCACTATAAGGCAGTCTAATTTTACATGGTTAGATCGAGCAAGACAAAACGAAAAGAAATGGTACATCGGTGATTATCTTACATTGTATGGTATTGAACTTGAACAATAGAACGTGCAAGTGGAAATCAAATGAGAAGTTTATAATACGTGTAATTTAGTCACATCAAGTTGTATCTTGGTTTTGTTTAAAATTTATAAGAAAAAAGTCACAGATCTTAGGCAAATGGCTCTAATAAAGATCGATACGGCGCAAAACGTGCGATCTCAAATTACCAACGTATAATTCTGACTAGTTTTCTCCACGATTAATCATGCTTACTGAATGAGGGACTGGTGTCTAAATCCTATAATTTTGCAGCATTGTTCACGGCAGCTTGGGCTTGGAGCGCAATTGGAAGTAGGTTTTCGGTGCACTTGGACTTGAAAAGCTTTCTTAATGTTTACTTTCTTTCGTTTGCATTTCTACCCATAAGTATTTTCTCAAGTGAATGTAGTATACTAGTAATTAGGATACCAATGACAAGTACACAAGACTAGTATTATCATATCTTTCGGTTAGGATTTCTTATATATCGACTGGGACATCACATTATGTTTCTATTTCTGCCCACATCGCTACCCCTTGTGGTGTTGCCGCAATTATATTAATTTAACTTGCTCTCAGATTACTATGGATGCACTTCAATATGTTTTTCATACTTTTATAACTTAATGGGTGTATTAAATGAATTGTTTTACACCGGTAAGCTATGATACACGTAAATGTTTTTTTTTTTTCGATAAAATAGTACATGTTTTTATGTACGCCATTATTAATAATGTTTTACAACCTTTGATGTGTGTATTTACATTATTCATAAATTAAATAGGCGTAGGTAACGCTTGACTGCTTTATTGAATTTGATTGTATTAAATCTGTCACCTATAAGATTAGCTTGTAATCATTATATCGTACGAATCAAAGAGTGGAATGTTGTTTTTATAGTACGTAGTATCATTGATATTAATCAAAAAAAATTATACGCAACGATCGACTGCGTCTATGTTGAAATCGAATTACTATTATTTACTTATTATTAATTACTGTCATATCAGTCATTTGTCTTGTACTAATCTCTAAATAAACCTGACACAGCATGAGCACCGATCTCTTTGATGAATAAACGTAATAGACGTCTATCTATTCAATTACAACCACTAAACCAGCTAGCTGCCAAGATCTTCGTTACAAATAAGTTTACGTAAGGCACAGGGCTCGCATTTACTCGTAATTTATCTCGGCTTAGCACTCGCCGATTCATCTGTTTGATAGCATCGATTTGTGCCATTAAAACTTATTTTATGGTCGGTATAGTGTGGAGGTGATTCGTAAATTTCGTCTAATACTGGTTTGCGTCCTGTCGCATCCATGTACGGCCGCCGCATTGGCACCTGTTCCGCGATACAGAACAACCGGTTCCATTTTATTCCCTCATACCATATCTTCATAGTCCTTTCTAACTTCTACTGAATACGTAATTTGTGTATCTATTTAGTTGACCTTTTCCGTTGCTAATAATTTATGACTTTTTTATAAATAATACGGGTAGATATCCACATAATTATTGTGTTTTTGCCTAATAATAAATACTTAATATTGTGTTTTAGTAAATTCATTTTTATTTACTACATAAGGTACTAGTTTCTCAGAATCAAGGAACAGAAAAACTTTGTTGAATAATTGTAATAACATTGAATTTTTTTCCGTTGCGAATATATATGTATATATGAGTTTAAGAAAACTATTAAAAGACACATAATATCAAGTGAAAATAGTTCCATTTATTTGTATATTTTACAAGTTATTTAATTTCCCTAGGATTCACTTGCATGAATATTTATGAGCAAAAGAAAGCCGTGAAGAAAATTGGTAATTATTCTGTCTAACGTGATTGACGTCTAATGCGCTACACCCAAGGGTGCATATCATCGGTAAATCTAATCCTCTAAGAGCTTGCTCTGGGCGCATTTTGCAAAGAAATAAAGCAATAAAGGTTTATAATAAAAGAGTATCACTTTCACGCGCCTCGGGCACGCAAGATGCAGGCGCTTACTGCACTTTGCAACAAATAACTCTGGTTATCTTGGACGTCTAATTTATTGAACTGTGAAACGATTCGAATATATTAACGATACTTTTAAAATTCCTAGCTGGCTTATTAACTTCATTCGTTTTATTCAGACTGAATGCTAAGTGACTATTGATAAATACCTATCCAATAGACTTCTGCTCGGGAACATTCCGACATGCATGTCACATAGGGAATGATTGTCACACCAATTTAATTGTGTACAGCGGAAGGTCGCCCGTTGGCATTTAAATTGCGGCCTGTTTTCCAAACTAATCATGGTAAGTGTCGGCTGATGTGATATTTCAAGCGACATTGTAAACCAATAGACGCGAGACAGTCATTTATTACCGATCTCTAATGGTTCTATATGATCTACCTCGTAAAATTACTAATGTCGTTCTATGTCAGAGAACATTCCGTTCCATGTCTATCCTTAGTTGAAAGATTGATTTACACTGTCTTGTTCCACTTACGTGATTAAATCGAATGATTAACTTAGGGCAAAGCGAATTATATTCCCGGTATCGTTCAAAGGCGGCACCTCTAATGTACAACTGCATCAGTTGCGTGCAGGACACTGGCCCTGCATTAATCGAAGTTATAAATAAGTATAAATAGAGTCAGTCGCAAGCAATGAATAACTCGTTGCAAAAGACGACCATTCTTCACTGAACATTTACACTGCAGAATAAATACATCAAGTCTTCGTTTGCTTTAGAATCAGACTTTCAAATGCTTTTCTATTATAAATACGCGACGGAGAGTAAACAAACTCGTCCAGATGCTGCTCTTTTCAATGCCATATCACAATATCTCCCAGATTTTTGTCCAATTTATATTACGCAAATGAGACGGTCCGCTCCGCGGGCGTCATTGCGGCTTCGGTCGTGCCGTAACGGCATCATCAATCATCTGTAATTTGATTTCTATGCTCAATTATTGCGTTCGCGGAGGTCGAGCCAGCCGCACACCCACTTCCCCATCGTATCCATCGCACTCACCATTCCAATTGTATTATACACAAAAGAAATTACACAAACATTGGCAATCGATGAGATCTATTTACGATGCGACTACTGCCGCCTCTTACGCCGAAAGAAGATTCGAACTTAGATGCCTAACTTTATTTTAGAAAATAATAAAGATAACAATGGAGCTGGTGCCACTGATGTCTTGTGAAGTGAGTTAGACGTGTGCTTGATACCGGCGAGATGTCACGTGACGGCTGCTACATCACGAGTTCTATTGAAGTCGGTGGCGCACGATCGTCTCAATCGTGCCGCCTGATGTTTGAAAGGAATGATAAGTTTTATCGGGATAAAATTTGGTGACTACACAAAACGTATTCCAATGACTTATTATATTACTCGCAAGCTGTAATAGAAATAAATGCAATTACATATCCCACGAGACTAATTTACTCGGACTTTTCTTGTCGTGATTGTGTGGACGTGACATCCGTGGATTGTTGCTGACGGCTAATGATGTTCTGTTGCTGATGTCTTTGTTGTAAGGTGACTACTTGGATCAATATTGGCATTTGTATTGATTTTAACTTGATATACTACAACTCAACATAGCAATAATTTCGAATATTTTCCTCTTATTAAAAGATAACAATAAAGTACATCATAGGTGATTAATATATTTTTACGAATACAATACAAATATTGAGAACAAGTGACGTTAACCGCTTACCATCAAACAGTCATTATTCGTGTTTGCCTGGTTACTCAGTACGTCACCTACGTTAACATGTTCAAACATACAATGAAACACCGGCGCTAGACATGATAATCGCAAGTGGTGCGTGGCATGACAACAACATTGCACGCGTAATGGGCACGACCGGCGCCCGGGGTGACAGATTAAGGTTACCATGTTGCTCGGAACACAATTTTTGAGCGTGAATAATGACTTGTCTCCAATTCTTTTATGAAAATATTTTGCTGGAGTTCTTTAATTATGCATTGTCTTCTCAGCATTTTGTATTGACTGCTGAGTACAGGTCTCTATTCTTTAGCATCTCTGTTGTTTATTTCTCTCGCTCATTATTATTAGTCTCCAATATCTCTCTCCGTTGGTCAAAAGGTCTTATCATAATATATAAATCCGTCTAATTAATGGATATGTCTTCTGAATCATACACTTGTTTCGATATAATGTTTCTTTTTTCTATTTTAAATAGTTTCATCTTATGTCCAACTATTGCCTTTGGTAAACAGAATCATGGTGAACTTAGCAACACGCCCCAGGTGACTCTCGGCGACCGTGCACCGAGAACCTAGTCGCGCATACATATGACCACCTTTTAGACAATGAGCTTTATACTACTCGAGGCAAACTAGGTAATATCGCACTCTTATTTACCCATCCATCACACTTGGCTGACATATGTGTTGGCCATTGTACTTCTTACGACGAGCTACTCGTGTGGTACGGACTTAACGACATAGAAGATAGTGCTAACGACGCACTCAATCTGTTTATTGTTCCAGTCATTTTCAATTTTATGTCAGTGTAGCATGTGCATCGAGAGCAGGAAGTCTCGAGGTGTTTTTGTTGGTGCTTTATACATATTCGTGTTGGAAGGGTGGCTATGATCGTCATATCATCACGCTCGTGCAGCTAACTGTCCGGTAAATGGTGCAGTGTAACGGTAGACACTGCGTCGCGCACGAGCAACCCGGCCGCGCCGCGCTACACTTCCCCACGCCCAAATCTTCAATACGCAGAAAATCCGAATTTGTCACTACTCTCGTTCTTTTTAAGCGCGCGCGAGGCCAATGGCGACAATCCGCAATTTCTCTGTTAAAAATTACGGTATCTTTCCGCTTCGACCCAAATTGTAACAATTCATTCTCAAACAAGAGCAATAAAAGCTCTAGGAAAACCATTTGTGAAATATTGTTCAATAAAAGTGTTAAAACGCGCGCCATGGATCATAATGTCGGGAAACTAGACAAATAGTTGTTATATTTGTGTTTCGTTCATTGTCGAACACGAGACAAGTTTTATTGATCACACTTTAGATCTTTACTTCACATACCAAATACATTTATCGCATTGTTTAAGGCTTTAAGTAGCTAAATATTTTCCAGTTTCAAATTGTATTTCAAATTGGCTGATAGCCGTTTGCATTATTGCAACAATATGCTGAACGATCGATTCTGTCCGCACTATCTGTGTACAGCAGCCGACGTACTCGCACTCGTAAATAGGATCTGGTATCATGCTGGTGATACATCCTTCGATACCGAATGAAATATGAATAAACGTCTAGACTCACGAGAGTTATGAAGTATGATAATAAGGCTTGAGAGGCAAAGCCAACAGCCGAACGGCAATTACGTATCAAATCAGATTATATCACTCAATGGGGTGCTGAATAGACGAGATAAGTTTCAAAGCAAATAGTTAAACTCGCCGGCCACGCAAGTAAAGTTTGTGACCGCAAGGAATCCGCTCTGGCTATAACTAACCACTGTTACGTGGTAGATAACATTTACAGGTTCACTTCAATCTCAAAGGTGCATAAGCTGGTGCTCGCTACAAATTGCGTTGCGGCTTCACGGATCCGCAGGATTGAACCTACCACGCCGTGCTCACCAACAGACAGTAACGAACCTCGTTCTCATTGATTCGTGAAATGCTAGTTACCAGCCAGTTAACACTTTATTAACATCTTAAACTTGTATTCCTACTATGTATTCCTCAATTAATTTCTAGTGTTGTTACTATTTCCGACTCACATTTATTCATCAATTATCATAAAATTTTTACTACTACATTAGATGACACTAATACTTATGCGGAAGCTATCAAACCCTATATTAGTTTTCCAATTTTGGTTTCACAGATTACATATAGATAAACACATAATCCAGTCAGAAGTGCTGTTAAACTGCTATTAATTTCCGTTGAATGCACAGGTTGGATGTTTAGTTCACAACATTTGGAGAGTTGATTGAAATGCATCTATCTCTTTAGATTGGCTGTCATATTTAATTTTATGGGTACGTAGACAACCGTTAAGCCGATGTCGATGTATTAGGAAATCGATGGGCTTGAGATTCTATCTGACGGTACATCGTTTACTGACCAAATTACGCAATGTACGTTAGTAACTAATTGTACATGCAGCGAACCCCGTGCATATGACCATTCTGGGTAACGGCTTTCGTAAACTCGTTATCGAACAAATTCATGGTCGAGTAATGGCTCTTTGAGCCACATAATCATCGAAAGCAGAGCCAGACTCACGCTCGCAACCATCACCATAATCAATGTTATTGCTTTACCTATTACCGAGGCAATAGAAATAATTATTGCTTTCCTTGCACTTTAACTCGTGTTTTTAATATGTCGTTTCATCTCTTCCGGTATTAACTACATGCATTTTTATTAGCTTTTTTGAGTTTTATGCTTATGATTCATGGAAAATAGGTAGAGTACAAGAATTAAACGTTTTCTTGATTCGTTTTCCTATTGTTATTTTATTTCTAATTACATGCCTGGTATTTGATTTTGAAAATTAGACGGTACATAGAAAATATAATTAATTATGATGATGATACTTTATGGCATTACCTACTAGTATATACCTACTAATATGATGATCGTTATAGTGCGAATGATCTATAGATATATGGTTTATAGAAGGAAAGATTCGAGATTTCAAAATCTTCCCTGCGAATACTTTGTTGCGCTTCAGGTATTTACAGAAATATACCAATTGAAGAAACTATTTAAACGGAACTTAAATCAACTTTTTGAAGGAAAACAACATTTTAGTTTGAAAGCTTTTAATTTTAGTGGTATTCTTTTTAGTCTTTCACGTGCTGCATGACACCACCACACGGCTCATAGACCATGAGACGACATGTTAAATTAACAGACTTAACCAAGGTTGAAAATAATTTATCCCAGCGCATCGTTAGCATTTGTTTATTATCAGCGCATGTTTATTACTATGCGTATCTATGTATACATTTTATGTTTACATTTCATTCCCTCACGTCGATTCTGTCTCAGTTTACTTTTCGTTTTTTATTAATAAATTTTGCCCTGCAGTCTATTTCGCTTTGCCATTGTATTGGAAATTTATGAATGCATTCGCTATACGTTTTTATGAGCCTCATTTAATCTGTTAGATGTAGTTACTAACATGCTAATAACAGTATCTATAAATATTTTATAGTCTGTCCACAGTCAACTAATGTTTATGAATTAATTTGTAGTTATTAGCTGTTTGTTAAGTTAATGATCTCTTCCGTATGATTTTTCAAAAATTTTCGTAGGATCTAAGTACTTATATTTTATTGTTATGTCTTTATACTAATTTTGTGTACTTTTATACCAATAATTCAACCAGCAACAGTCGATAGCAAGTTGTATTCACGCATTGTTAGCTAGCATCTTCCTAGCTGGGTTTGGGTATGTTTGGGGGGCGGGCAGACGTTCCCTGCGAGGCGCGATTCAGAAAGCGCGGCCGTCCTCACCCGCCGGCGACCACGACGCTGCCGCCTCCGCCTACCGCGCACGCCGCCATTGTTCCCCTTCCCATCCCATCCGTACCCCATGCTTCTCCAATTAAAACCTGCTTTATGACCGGACCAAGTCCTTTCTAATGAAAGAACTCTATATTACATAAATCGGATTCGAATACGGTCCGAGATCGTGCTCCGTGCCTTTTCTAACATTGTTCTAACTTTGTATTTGTACCTTCCCGTAAAGGAAATGGTAATGTTATTTCAAACGCTACATTCAATATTTGGCTAGCTTCAGCTGATAAAACGATAAGTGTAGTTTGTTGTGGACGAATGCAGTGCTATAAACAGCAATCAGTGCGATTGTCTCTGGCTGATTCGAGTTACAGGCGCAGC